>NC_070627.1:553240-850740 GCF_947347685.1 Pleuronectes platessa
CCAGAATATTCTCATCACCGTCTCATTTCCTCCTTGGCTCTCCTTCCTCCCCCCCCCCCCGTCTCCCCCTTCCTTCCTTCCTTCCTTCCTTCCTCCCTCTCTCCTTCCTCTTCCAGCCTCCGTGTAATCCCTCTCTCCTCCTGCATCACAGGTGAATCTCGTAGCGGGGGGGTCAGGGTGGCGACAGTGGTTCTCCTCCTCTTCTGTCTCGGCCCAAATACCCCCCCCCCCCCCCCCCCCCTCCCCCACTAATGTGTTTTCTCTCTCCCCCGTCCCCCCTCCTCCTCCGCCTCCTCCTCCTCCCTCGTTCACAACTCACCTCCCCTACTTCATCATGTATTTCCTCTTCCTCCCTTTGCATTATCCCCACATCCACCCCCCCTTCCCTGTCCCTCCCCCCTCCCCTCTCCAAAAAAAAAAATTCCCTTAATCCCCCCCTCTCCCTCTCCCTCCCCCGCCCCTCACCCCCCCGTTCTGTCTGGACCCACAGAGCAGCGCCAGGATCAACATCTCAGAGGGTTCCTGTCCAGAGAGGATCATCACCATCACAGGGCCGACGGACTGTGTGTTCAGAGCCTTCACCATGATCACATTCAAACTGGAGGAGGTACACACACACAGACACACACACACACACACACACACACACACAGTTGTGTAGGTCAAATTAAATCAAACTATGACTTTGGCTGCAGAGACCTGGAGAGGAGGAGGAGATTCAGAGAACGGTAGATGGGCGCCGAAAGGATTTTAAATATGGAATGAAGACAGTGAGTGAGAGGTGAAGAGAATAAGAAGAAGAGAGCGAGAGAAGAAGGGTTTAAAGAAAGCCGAGAGAACGAGAGAGAGAGAGGGAGCTGTGAAAAGTTAATGAGATTGAAAAGAGGAGAGGATTATAAAAAGAGAGTGACACGTCCCTGCAGAGAGAGAGAAACACCTGGTGTCCAACATCTGTCCTGAGAGATCCAATCACAGCTGGTGTGAAACATCTGCAGTTTGTCAATTAACCAAACAAGTCTAATTTGAGACGTCACAGTGAGTTACAGGAAACTGAAATAATCATAACAAATAAATCCATAATTATTTTAAAATGTTAAGATGAATGAATCTGATGAAGATAAATAGTGACTTTTGACAGAGCAAGTCTTGTTTATGATTATGCATCTCCCCGCAGCACTTTATTTTGAAATGCAGAGAAATGTGGTTGGAAAATACAGTTTTATTCATCTAAAGAAACTCCTGTGGGATTTGAACCTTTCCCCTGACCGTCGTCCTTCAGCCACGGATACAACGTGTTTCTCACTGAGCAGCCGCTGATCACCAGTTAAACCAGTGAACATCCTCCTCCTCCTGCAGAAGGACGAGCAGATCACCAGTTAAACCAGTGAACAACGTGCAGATCACCAGGTTCACCAGGATGAAACAGAATCCGACTCGGTCACAGACTTGAGCTCGAAGGTGTCGTCGGTCAATTACTGAGAAAAATACCAAAACATGGAGAAACCTTCAGCGAGAGATTTGTGACACAAACACACACGTGCCGGGTGTTTTCAGAGGAGGGGTTGTGTTATTCAGAACACGTTTGTGTGATGGCGGCTCAGACAAGACGCCGCCGGTGTTTACATTTCAGATGTTCAGCTCGACCGAATACCTGGAATAACCTGAGTTTGATGTGATGTTCAAAAATAATTTTGTAAACAAGCCCAGTTAGCCCTCTAAGCTAATAGCTGCTAACCACGTTAACTACCAATCAGAAATGTTCAACGCAAATAAATAAACCAAAAGCCAGAAATCATATTAAGTTGCTTTTATTGTTTGTAACATTTTCATTAGTTTATGCTTTAAAATCCTAAAACAGCAGAAGAGAGAGAGAGAGAGAGACAACTCGTATTATTATTATATTATCAGAAATAAGGGGATGACGGACAAGATGGAGGGATGATTCGATATTAAAAGATGATACTGTCTCTCTCTCTCTCTCTCTCTCTCTCTCTCTCTCTCTCTCTCTCTCTCGCCCTCAGGACCTGTCGGCCTTGGTGGCTAACGGCACAGTGACCAGTAAACCTCCCGTCACCCTGCGGCTCGTGATCCCGGCCAGTCAGTGTGGCTCGCTCATCGGGAAGGGAGGCTCTAAGATCAAGGAGATCCGAGAGGTGAGGGGGTGGGGGGGGATAACTCCCAGCGGGGGGGGGGCAGTTGTACATGATTTAATTAAAGTCTTGATTATTTCCACACAAAAGCTGCTACAGCGTCATGAACGTTCTCACATACAGAACCTGCAGAACATCTGAGGAACATGTCAGGAACATGTCAGAAACACGTAAGGAACATGTGAAGAACATGGCTGAACTCAGCAGCAGCTCAAGTTCCGATCTCACTTGTGAAGATGCTAAATATAAGTTCACATTTTTGTTCAAACCTGACTGGACGTTAGAACTTCACTGTGTGTTTGTGTGTGTGTGTGTGTGTGGGGTGTGTGTGTGTGTGTGTGTGTGTGTGTGTGTGTGTGTGTGTGTGTGTGTGTGTGTGTGTGTGTGTGTGTGTGTGCAGACGACAGGAGCTCAGGTGCAGGTGGCAGGTGACCTCCTCCCTAACTCCACAGAGCGAGAGGTGACGATATCAGGGAGTCAGGACGCCATCATCCAGTGTGTGAAGCTCATCTGCACCGTCATCTTAGAGGTACCTGACCTCACACCTTGTGTTCGTGTTTTATTATTATTATTATTATTATTATTATTATTTCACTGTGACGGTCGAAGGTGCAGAATCGATGGAACATCTAATGATGCTGATTTCAATCTGTGAACAGAAGAGCACAGGGGATTTTAAAAATGTTCATATTCCTCCAGAAAGAATCTCAACCTCTGTGATCAAAGGGAACGGGCAGCGTTCATTAAGTGAGACTTGGAGATCAAAGGAGCAAACAGTGAGATCAAAGACTCCAGCAGCTGGTTTCTATTCCTCTCACCTCCACCAGGACGGAGTGAGAGAGAAGAGGAGAAAGAGAAACGCTGCAATCAGAGAGTTTACTCTGTTTGATCTGTAAAGAGTCTTCTGATCTCCACCCTCCATGCTCTGCTGTGTCCCGGCCGCTCATCCAGTGCATGCTGGGACAGGATCCACCCGATCAAAATACATGAAGAACTAATTTCTCTGTGAGAGTTTGATTAAACTTTAGTGACGATAGAAACTTCAACAGCTTCAAAGATTTGGTTTCTTTATCTTCATGAATACTTTCTCTCAGAGCTCGTGAGTTATGTTTGAGATTTAATTACTCACGTGTTTCTCATTTCATTTCCTGTCAAAGCTTTAAGTTAAACACATGTATTTGTTTTACAAAAGATTTCTGAAACAATACAAATGTATTTATCCACTGATTTCTGAAACCCTCTGAGACACTTGTTAGACTGGGACTCAGATTCCTCCTCTCCCCCCCTCTCTCTCTAGTCACCACCGAAGGGAGCGACCATTCCATACCGACCCAGCCCGACCCCGGGACCTGTGCTAATGGCAGGAAACCAGGTGAGACACGATGAGCGCTCATAACGTCTCTGCAGGAAGCCACGTGACATCATCACGTCAAACACACAGTCGACAATATGAGAGAGAGGTTCAGTCGGCTGGCCGAGGCTCGAGGGATGGAGTTCACCGACTCCTGCAGGAAGGAGAGAGGGAGGACGAGAGGAGGGAGGTAGAGAGGAGGGAGGGAAGACAGGGTGATAGTTAACTGGATGAAGAAAAGGAAAGATGGATGGAGGCGGGAAAAATGTGATTTATAGACACGGAGAGGAAGGAGGGATGACCGGGGGCGAGGGAGAGAGGGAGGTAAAGGTGGATGGATTAATGGGTCGGAGAGATGGAGGGCGATCGAGGGGATCTGAGGAGGGAGGAGAGGATGAAAGATGAGGAGAGGACTGAGGAGGAGACGGACGAAGGAGGAGACACGGGATTTACCGTCACACACACACACAGACACACACACACACACACACACACACATTTCACATGTTTTTCATCAATAAACACACTAAAGTGTCTCAGGGACGAGCTTTAACTCTGTGTCTGTGTCTGTCTCTGTCTCTCTCTCTCTCTGTCTCTCTCTCTGTCTCTGTCTCTCTCTCTCTCTCTCTCTCTCTGTCTCTCTCTCTGTGTCTGTCTCTGTGTCTCTCTCTCTCTGTCTCTCTCTCTGTCTCTGTCTCTCTCTCTCTCTCTCTCTCTCCTCTCTCTGTCTCTGTCTCTGTCTCTGTCTCTCTCTCTCTCTCTCTCTCTCTGTCTCTCTCTCTCTGTCTCTCTCTCTGTCTCTGTCTCTCTCTCTCTCTCTCCTCTCTCTGTCTCTCTCTCTGTCTCTGTCTCTCTCTCTCTCTCTCTCTCTCCTCTCTCTGTCTCTGTCTCTGTCTCTCTCTCTCTCTCTCCTCTCTCTGTCTCTCTCTCTGTCTCTCTCTCTCTCTCTCTCTCTCTCTCTCTCTCTCTCTCTCTCCTCTCTCTGTCTCTCTCTCTGTCTCTCTCTCTCTCTCTCTCTCTCTCTCTCTCTCTCTCTCTCTGTCTCTCTGTCTCTGTCTCTGAAGGTGTACGAGGCGTCGGACTTCAGCTCTCACCCTCTGTTCTCTGTGTCTCAGGGAGGAGTCGACCTGCAGCAGGTGAGTAGGGCCGCCTGGGGGGGGGGGGGGGGGGGGGGCAGGGTCAAAGGTCACTTATTCTTCTTCTCATCTGCACTGACCCAGACTTTGAATGAACCGTTTGAACACAACCATGTAAAATGATGTGTGGTTATTTTGTAGATCCACTCTCCTCTTCACTTCCTGTGGAATGTCAAAAATCTCAGACGCTCTTCAGGTGAAATAAAAGTAAGAATATGAACGTGTAGAATTTGGTTGAAGTCCGATCTGGATACAGACGTGTTTGAATTCTCGCTGTCAAAGGCGCTCGGGCTCTTTCTCATCAGCGCGTCTTCTGTTTGTCCGTCCTGTGGACATGAGGACGAGTTCAATGAAAGAGGGATTTGTCCTCAGGCCCAACGGCACTGACAGGATTTTCTTTAAACACCCGATCATTATTTCAAGTCACGATTTAAAGGCTAACATCTGTGCAGCTTCATTAATTCATAGAAAGCATGTGAAGGGCCAGGCTCGTAGGAAATGCTACTCAAAGTGATTCACTAGAATTCATATGAATTCCACTAGATCGTGAGTCAGGAGGCTGGGGTCACGTGACCTCTGTGCTTCTCTCCCTTCGTGAAAACAAAAAACATGGAGGACACTAATCTCACCCTAACCCTAATATGAAAAATACATATGAACTCTGCACCACGGTGATTCAGCAGAGTGACACCACAGGAAGAAGCTGTTCCTGAATCTGCTGGTCCGGAGATGGAGGACCCTGTAGCGCCCCCCACAGGGGAGGAGGGCAAACAGTCTGAGACTGGGGTGTGAGAAATTGGGTTATTAATGAACAAAGATGTCTCTAGCTTGGTTCAAAGTGAAACATATGATTGTGTGTAAAGCAAACATGTGTTATCTGGACATTAAATACCTCTTCAAACAGATTGGACAGATTTGATCCAGCTTGGACCTCAATGGGGTCTGAGAAAGTAGACCTGAGAGGGCCTGTGCTCGGAGAAGGTTGGATTGTAAACTTTGTCGTGGGACAAAAGACTTCATCGTAAAGGTCGTGACCTCGGGAGTAACATTATGTCAGTGGGAACATTGTGGATGGCTCCTGCTCCTCAGGGATGACCTTTGAACCTTGCACCTGAGTCAGTTTTGATGGCTTACAGGATGGAAACTAAATATGCAGCAGACATGGTATGAACTGTTTTGGAAAGGTCCTGAACTCCACTGCCATAGCCCAATGCAAACCTATGGGGGGCGCCACTGAGTAGGGCCAAAACCTGGAAAAAACGAGATTTTACTGTTTCATTGGTAAGAAAAACTAAATCTGACTAAACAACAAACAAAAAAAACCATAGAGAAGCATGCAAGGTTCCCAGTGGCAATCTCACATAATTGTGAAAACACATTAGAACTACAAAAGATGGGAACAACACACACACACAGGTACAGGTAACGCCATTCAATTTGTAGTTCTCTGTGTGGTTCTTCCAGGTTGAGATTAGGGTTTGTGAAAATAGGGTTTAGAAAACATATTAGCGGTTTGTTTTTTTAACCATGAATGGAAATATTGAAACTGAAACACACATATCTCGACATAGATATCATCAGAGCACATTTTTATTTACAGAGGTCCTGATCCCTCTGGTTTGAATCCCCTCCACTAACCAGGTTCTGCTTCATCTTCTTGTTTGTCTGTTAGTTTGCAGAATTACACAAAAGCTTCTGGATGGAAACCATGAAACTGGATTGTTACTAACGTGCAGATTTTAAAAGACTCTTTATTCTGTAAAACAAAGAGTCAGATGACATCACACGTTACTTCACATTACGACAGCTCCACTGACCGACTCAGTCTCCAAAGGACGACGTCCAAAGAGACGTCAGCATTTGTATCTGAGACATTTTGTCTTTATTTATTCATAACGAGAAGAAAGTGACATTCGTGTAAATTCCTCTAAAGTCGTCAAATAAACTTTAATAAAAGACCTTGAGCTGCTCTGGAGCCTGAGGAACATCATGACCTCTGTGCTTCATTCAGGATGTTTGGTTGCGATGGTTCTTTTCAGAGGAATCGAACCTCACGAGTCTCTTCAGGGACACGTTGACCGGACAGAGACAGACAGACGGACTCGGGTAGAGACGTGAGGACAGACTGACGGACGAGAGTTCAAGAACAGAGACAGACAGACGTGTAGAGCAGAGGAGCTGTGACAGGTGGAGAGTGAAGAAGAGGAGGAGGAGAGACTGAGGGAGGAAGAGGAAGTGAAGTGTCTGAACTCCACATCTGGAAGCCTCAGCTCTAACAGCTGGATTAGAAAATCTAATATCAGACAGTTTAATAAACCGTTTGTCCAAAACCAGCATCGTTAGTCACTGTGACTTTGATTCCCACTGCGACCACTTAGGATGGACACACACACACACACACACACACACACACACACACACACACACACACACACACACTTTGTCCCCTCTCTTTGAAGTTCCCTCGTTAAACGGTGTCGGTGCAGAGACAAACACAGAAGCGATGGAGGCAGACGTCCCAGGAGACGCTGGGAGGATGGACGTCCCAGTGAAAGTAATTTTACTGCAGAGGGAGACATTCATCCTGGTGATGTGTCGTCCCTCTGCGCTCGGGGGACGAACACAGACAGATCTTTACTTCCTGTTGGACTCGTCTCTAAGTGGCTTTCAAACGTCTTGTTGTGGTATTTGTGTTGTGAGCTCCGGAGACGTGGAGGGAGACGGGTCCTTCATTCCCGTCCAACCACAGTTCAGTCTCAGAGTCAAGAGCCGGAGGAGACAGTGTCCTCTCTTCAGACTGTGGACCCTGGGGACAGATAGATCCTCACGATGGTTTGACTTGTGTCTCTCTCTGTTCCAGACGTACGCGGTGCAGAGCCACTACGGCGTCCCACACTCTGAGGTGAGGACACACTGCAGGGACGTTTCTACCGGTTCAGATGTCCCCTGAACGATATGATTATTTATTATGAAGTCGTTAAATCACGTCCGTCTTGTTTCTCAGTTGGCAAAACTCCACCAGCTGTCCATGCAGCAGCAGGGCCTCGCCCCCATCAGCCAATCAGCTGCTCAAGGCATGGAGGCAGGTTGTCCGACCACCTCTCAGGAGCTCCTCATTCCAAACGACGTGAGTATAAATGTCACACTTTATATATAAGTTCTCTTATTAACCAGCTCCTCGTTAGTTGTTATAAAGCTCATTAAATTGATTTGTATATAACATATTTAATGTGTCGATGTCGATGTGGAGGTGAATGTGCCTGAGGGCTGGAGGTCACTAGTTGACCTTCACCATCTGCTGTAAACTCAGGTTTTATTCTAACAGCAGATCTTAAAGTTTAATGAGCAGAAGAACAACACAGTGAAGTTTCAGAGGACTAACCTCCGGCTGCTCACGCTAATCCCTCCCGCGTTATATGTAAAACACGTGTTACAGACGTTTCATCAAGACCCCAAGGAACCATATCAACTTGTGGTAAAATAATAATATGTCCTCTTTAAACGTCTTGTCCTGTGGCTCCGCCTCCTCGCAGCTGATTGGCTCCATCATCGGGCGTCAGGGCACCAAGATTAACGAGATCCGTCAGGTTTCTGGAGCTCAGATAAAGATCGGCAGTCAGCTGGACAGCACCAGTGATCGGCACGTCACCATCACCGGCACGCCCATCGCCATCCACCTGGCCCAGTACCTGATCACTTCATGGTGAGTTTACAAACTGGTTTGAACTCCACCAGCTGCTGCAGATCAAAGCCACTTGATGGTGAGAAGATCGGTCACCAGTTGGATTTGTTCCGTCTCCCACACGTTGAGCTTCTTTGTTTCTCAGTGTTTGATCCGAACCATCGTCCCACCACCATCAGCCTCTGGGTTCAAGACTCTTCTGCCCAGTGTTCCCAGTCCTTTGTTTCACCACACCAACGTTTCTCCACCACAACACAGACTGGGACACTTCTCCTACTTGTTCTGTTCTCAGTTCATCTGACAGCTGATTCATTTTATGATAAAAAGGTTATAAACATATTTATTTCTACATGTGATCAACAGACTGTGACGTATGAAGATGTTTGTTTATGCTTCTTCTTCTTCTTCTTCTTCTTCTTCTTCTTCATCATCTTCATCATCTCTGACAAACGTTCATCCTAACGTCTGTACGATGGTTGTGTCCCCTCCTCCCTCAGCCCCCCCCAGCCATCACCCCAACTTACACAGCACCCCCCCCCCCCATCCGTACAGCGCCCCCCCGACAGTAATCTGTTGCAGCCTCCAGTAAAACTTGGTTTTATGATTTCACTTCTTTCATTTTGATTCTAAAATCCTCTTTGTTTTTCTCTATGATTTAGTTTTAGATTTTTTTAACATGTCTTTGGTTTAACCCTCTAACCCTTCTCCATCCACCCCCCCCCCCCGTACTGCTCTCCCCTCCCTCCACCCTCCGATCCTTCCTTCCTTCCTTCCTTCCACCTCCTCTTCCTTCCTTCCTCCCTCCCTCCCTCCCTTCCTTCCTTCCCTCCAACTCCTCTTCCTCCCTCCCTCCCTCCCTCCCTCCCTCCCTTCCTTCATTCTTCCTCCTCTTCCTCCCTCCCTCCCTCCCTCCCTCCCTCCTTCCTCCCTCCCTCCTCCCTCCCCTCCTCCAGTTTAGAGACGGCCAAATCCACCACCCAGTCCTCCTCCATGCCGTCTCCCGTTGACCTGACCATGAGCTTCACCCAGCCCGCCCCCCCCGCCTCGTCCTCCTCCTCCTCCCCCCTGGCAGCGATGGGCGCCGCGATGCCCCCCGCTCCCCTCCTGGGGTCTCCCTACGCCTTCCCCCTCTCCAGCCTCCTGGGAGTGAAGTCCATCCCCTACCTGGCCCTCTCCAGCCCTCCTGCCTCAGCCATCGGGGGTCCCTTGTTACCAGGCTCAATGCAGACGGCAGCGTCGGCAGCCGTCCCGGTGCCGGCTCATGCGGTGGCGGCCCTGGCGTCCTACACGGCGAAGATCTCCTCCTCAGCCAACGGGATGAAGAAGCCGGAGAGACAGAAGTTTGCTCCGTACTGAAGAGGAGAGGAAACGTCACTGAGGTATCTGGTCTCAGACTGAGGGCAGTTTCATTTCCCTTCTGTTTCTCCATCACTCTCTGGTGCACTTTCTCACTCTCTCACTTGTCTTTGTCCCTTTCTTCCATTTGTCTCGTGTCTCTGTGGAAGTGGGATCACTGGAAGACGTTTGTCTCTGATAGAGTCTCAATGTGATGGGGGTGCAGGAAGTGAGGCTGTTTCACCAGGTGATGCTGTTTCCGGCTCAGAGTGACTGATCCGACCGAACAGCTCAGAGTTCACATGTGGTTGGTTTGTTGTTGAAGAGCAGCTCCTCTTACTCAGAGAGCAATCCTTTCACAATAAAAGCCTCCCTCTGGGTTCCTGGTGGAAGCTTTTATTGTGAAGCAGCAGAAGATGAGCCCGACCTGCTCGTCAGCCAGAAAACAATGAAACTAGGAAATGTGGAGAAACCAAAGATTTAAGCGATGGAAGCATTCAGGTTTATTTTTAACTGTAAAATGACCCAACAGTTAAAATCTGGTCACAAAACAATCAGTGGTTTCACGTTTTCTTTGTTAAACTCTCAGATATCGGCCTCAGAAACCCTGCAGGGTTCTAAAGGACCTGAACTCTGACTCATCTGAAACCAACAAACCTCAGAGACTCAGGATGAAGGCTTTTAGAAACAGAAGAGACGGATGTGAAGACGTTTACTGTTGTTCTGTGCTCAACACATTTTAATGCACACGTGGGGAAATCTGCTGACCAATCAGAGCAGACTATCGGGGGGTGTTGAAGAGACAGTGTTTGAGACAGAGGCTGAGGAGAGGACGCTGAGCATTAGAGCATGAACACATTTCTGAAACCTTCCTGTGATTTATTCAACAGGGAAAATATACATTTAGGAGATAAAATGTATTGTTACATAAAGTTTGACTTTAGTGTTTTAATCTTTAAGGTCATTAAAGTTGTGTGTTGTTTTCATTTAGAGACACAAACTGTCTGTTTGATTTAATGAGACAAATCTAACTCAGTAGAATCCCAGCTTCCTCTTCCTTCACATCCCAGTGTTCCACTGATCCCAGTTCCCACGTCTCACTGAACTCTTTCTTTGTGACGCTGCCCTCGTCTCACGATCTGATGATTCTGAGGTTCCAGGTGATTTGGGCCACGAAGCCTCTAAAAGCCATAAAGACTTTTCAGCTTTTCTCCTTTATTCTACTGTGTCCTCACATATTTATTGACTAATATGAAATATTCCCTCAGAGAGTTTATATCACTGGTCACTAACACTGAGCTGAACGACTCGGCTTTTGTATACAATGATGTCGACTTGTATAAAACTACTTCCTGTCTGCTTCCTGTCTCTTTTTGATTTCTTTAGTTTGTTGTAAAGAGTTTTTTAAAACATACAACAGATTTTAAAAGTTCTCTTTCTGTGTTAACAGTCTGTTTTTGTTTTCATTCTCAGTTCTTAATTTCAAATGGGTTGTTTAAATTATTTGTTTAACTTATTAAAGGAGTATTACATTTACAGTTTTAGAAACAAACTTTTCCAACATGGCTGCAGGTAAATACTGTAAAACTGAACTTGTTTTTTTTAGTTGTGTGAACAAAGAATAATAACCTGTATCATTGATGCTAATAACCAGATGTTGTGTTAGATAGAAGAGTTGTGTTTTCACTTGTGAGTTCAAACTGGACGTTTTAACACAAACACACACTTTCTGAGCAGGAACTCGTCGTCTCCACCTTCAGCCGCAGAACTAGAATCAAGTAGATCCACTTCCTGTCTGCGCAGAGGAAGTGACCATGTCATGTGATGATCTAACCATGACCTGGTCAGATCTGAGCTCGTGAAAATTAAAACTGTCAAAGTTTTATTTCCTGGAGAGAAAATCCATCAGTCACAATCTTGATGAATATGTTTTGAACTTTCTATCGTGTTTTTTTCAAAGTTCTATCGACGACAAATCGATGAGTCAGCAAAGAGACTCGTGTAAAAACATTTATGTCACTCGGACTCCAGCGTACTAACCCAGATATCAGATTAAGGTGCCGCCCACACAAGCTCTCAACCAATCAGGAGTCAGTTGTCAATCATCACGTCTCAACCTGTTTCTATATTATCAAATAAATGATTCAAACCAAACTGATCAGAAACTTGAACAAACATCAGAGAGAAGAACGACCTGAAATGATCTTTGAGAGAAATAATTAAAACATGGATTTCATTTATACTGCAGCCAGCCACCAGAGGGCGATCAAGAGGCGTTGGCTTCACTATTATGGAGCTGATCATGTGACTGATCATGTGACTGATCATGTGACATGGTTCCCTCGCTGCTGTTTCCTGTGACCGATGGAGAATCAGACGTGTTTATCTACTTGTTGTAGTTCTGTGGCTGAAGCGTTTAATCACGTGACAGATGTTTACTGTTTGTTTATTAATACACCTGATGCTCAGAACATTTGACTGACACACACACACACACACACAGAGACACACACACACATACACACACAAACACACACACACACACACACAGAGACACACACACACACACACACACAGAGACACACACACACATACACACACAAACACACACACACACACACAGAAACACACACACACACAGGCTGTGTTTTCAGAAACTTTCACGTCGTCTTCGTTTCGTCCGTTGGTTCAAAATCATTCAGAAAAAATGTTCAATATTAAACAAACGTATTTATTTTTATAAACCTCGAGGAACCGATCACTCATCCGTCCTCTTCACACTCACCTCTTGTCTTTTGTTTACTTCCTGTCCCTCGTCCACGTGTCCTCCGTCTATTTGCATGAGTGTGATTTGAATTGATGTCTATGCAAAAGCGTCTCTGTGTGGTTCGGCTCACGTGCGTGGGCTCACGTGCACGCTGCGCTGGTGCTCGTGCACGTGAAGCTGCGCTGGTGCTCGTGCACGTGAAGCTGCGCTGGTGCTCGTGCACGTGAAGCTGAAATCAAAGGGCTACAGTCGACACCGGGTCTGATTCACGCTGCAGACACAACCACGACCAATCACAAGCCTGCGTTTATAAAACAAGAACAAAACATACAAACTAATTTCTACTGAAACAAAACAAGGAAAAACTTCCAGATACTTCACTCAGTACACGTACATGTAGTACACGTGTACTCTGGTGTACTCCCTCGAATCAAACCAGACATAACGATCACAACATCAACAACTAAATTATCAACCATGTGTCACATGACGTGGAAATGATGCCGACATAGATAAAGATGTAAATAAAGATGGACGACACGTCTCCACTTCCTGCTGTTCTAATAAAAACGAAGCCAAGTATCTCAAATACAAACGCTGCCATCTTGTGGTGATGACATCACTTGTGCAGCAGTGATCGTGGAGTAGAGGCGTGGTTTTAAAGTCCCGCCTAAATCTACACTCTACCAATCACAAGTCGATTTCATCTGTCAATCATGACATGATCATATAAAGACAGGCTGAGACGTCGTGATGACAGCTGAGACTGGCTTCTGATTGGTCGAGCTGATGTATCATCAGCACCACGATCACGAATGACTGCATGTTATGTTTAAACCACAAGATGGCAGCGTTTGTATTCAAAATCTTTTGTGTTCATTTCTGGAGGAAGTGGAGATGTGTCATCATCTTTGTTTATAATCTATGATTCTTAATATCACAGATTCACGTCACTAAACATGTTTCACTTCCTGTTTGGACGTGAAAACAACCAGAGGACGGTCGTGACGTGAATCAGACCCTCGGAGCAGAGACGAAGGTTTTCAGCGACGCTACACGAGTCGACACCGAACACAGAGAAGAATCAACCATTTAATGAAGCTCTCATTCCAAGACACACATGAACCTGTACAGCAAACACACACTTACACAAACACAAGAGAAACGCACACACTCACCAACCAATCGCCGAACTAAACGAGTTCTGAATTCTTTACTGCACTTGAACATGAAAAGTCCATTAGGACCAGATCTTTCCTGCTGATGTTCTCCATCGTTTCATTTGTGCTTCCTGTGAAGACGAGCGCTCAGTGTGTCAGCGTGTTCCTGATTCTGTTTTCTTTACATTCATGTTCTAATAAATAAAACCCACACTGAAACAAACAAAGAGGCCGAGTCGTGTTTATCATGAAGTCGTGTTTACACAGGATTACTGCCTGGAGCTGTGGGTTTACTGTAGAGACCAGAAACTGTACAGTGTTCACCAGAACAACACTGAAGCTGGTTCCATACATGAACTGAACCACGTGTTCCTGACGTGTTCCTGACGTGTTCCTCACATGTTCCTGACGTGTTCCTCACATGTTCCTGACTATTTCCCGGTAATTTGACAGGCAGTGGTTTGGAATTGCAAGGAAGTGACATCATGATATACATCTGTGTCTAATGTGTTTTTCCGATGTCCCACCACTGCTGAATGCTGCTGAAGGCAGACCTGCTCTCTCTGTGGGAAAACCAAAACAACCTAAAAGCATTTCTAAAAGCCTGGTCGTTTAAAAGAGCTGTGTTAAAATGCCAGTAGGCGCTCTTTAAACTAACATTTCTAATAAAAACAGAGCAAGAGACTAAACAATGATCAGTAAAACCCACCGGCTGAATAAAACACCTTTTAAAATATTTAAATGGTGTTTAAAACAATAGAGTCGATCCAGTCTAGCCAGGGATAACACATTGTCTCTGGCATGGCTCCAGGTGTATTGTCTGTGATTACTGTTAAAAAGCCTCCACACATCAGACAGCTCATGTGCCTCGGTCAGTTGGTTCATTGTGAGGCCTGATGCAGGATGTGGTTCTAAGTGATTCCTGTCTAAAGTGGGATTTCCTGTGCAGTTAAAATCACCTCCTGCTAAAACATAAAATCATCACTACCACAGGTTTCAACAGTATCATCTAAAATGTTTAAAAGTTCCATCCTGTCCACCCTATTCGTGGAGCATAGACATTTAAAATCACTTCCCCATTAAAAGCCCTCCTCCAGTCACACTCATTGTTTTCTTGCTGTGGGTTTCTTGTAAAAACATAATATCAATTCTGTTAATATCCATGAGTTTAAAAACAGCCGCTCTTTTAAAATCAGCTCTGGCTCCGTTCACATTTAAAGTGCTGATTTTAAAATCACACATGGATAAAAGAAAGAGAAAAACAGTCAGTAAACAGGTCAGTAAAAGAGAAGAGTAAAAGGACTTTTTAAAACTCATCATCATCAGGGATCATTTGACCTTTTACTCTCAACACGAGTTTCCTGAGTCTATAAATTTGTTGGTCTGTTAAAAACTCTGCTTCTGGCCTGATGATGAACACATTACGCGTCAGATCAATGTCTCGTTCTTTGATTTGTCAGATGTATATCACCAGATGTGCTTTAAGTTAACTTCCATGTCATCTGGTGAAAGTCCGAACACAGAATAAACTGTAAACTTAATACCAGGCTTCACAATCTGATGCTCCTCTTCATAGGAGACACAGGGAGCATTGAAGAACACACACACGTCACCAGCTCCACGCAAAGTGCTTTGGTTTGTCTCTGGTGATCATTACAACGCACACACACCAAACAACAGGTACATGTAAACATCCCTCACGTCAACAAGGAGGAAGCTCGAGCGGTGTTTTCATGAGTCCAGTTGGTGAACGTGCTTCTAATGGACGTGTGGAGCTTCACGTGTCCTCCTGTGGCTGCTGGTTGAAGTCAGCGGACGGGATTTTAAAAGATGTTCTCGTTGTTGTCGATGATCAGGTTCATTCATCGGAGAATGAAAACAACCGCTCATCACAGAACGGGTGTGTTTGTTTGTCACAGTTTCTTTAATGCAAGTGTTGTTTATCTGTGTGAAATCAACAGATGATCTTGTGTGTCGAGTGTGTTGTCAACATGACAAATGTGTGTCGAGGCAAACCTGGAAAACTAACTTAACGTCTGCATTGTCGAACAACGTGTTGTGTATTTCTTCTCTTCAGTCAGGTGGCTGCGTGCTTTGTTGGAGCTGTGTCAGTTGAAGGAGTAAATAAAGTTCCCTGTGTAACTATGAAAACTCTGGCAAATTATAATAGTGATAAACAGTGTTGGGAGTAACGGCGTTTAAGTATAACGGCGTTACTAACGGAGTTCTTTTTCAGTAACGGAGTAATCTAATTAATTACTTTTGTCATCGTTACAACGCCGTTATCGTTATTGATAATGTAAAGTGGCGCGTTACTACAATTTGGTTGAATGAAGCGTGCGGTTGTAACAAATCACCCTGTTCAAACCCCAGGGGAAATGCTCTACGCTTTTAATTTTAAGGACACGGGCGGACTCGACCCGCTGTGTTCCTTGCGCGCTGCCCGACCAAGTTATTATAAACGAAAGATCCCTGGTTGGACCGATGACCTTGTTATCGGTCTAACCCCTAATTAAATAAATATAAATATAAACGAATTCAACACAAAAAGGTTGCGTATTATAAGTGTATTTAAACAAAACCCACATCAATCCCACATATCCCCGTGCTCGAGCCCGCAAACCATGGCGGCCCCGTAAACATAAACACGCTATTTACACACATTCAACACATCAATATTTCCCCCCCAGGTCCATAATATAATCCCCAAACAAAACGTCCCAAACAAAAATGCCTGCAGGTGAGCGAGGTGAGTGTCGCAAACAAATCAAACCAAGTCCACGCTTTCTCACCCCCTTCCAGTGCCCAGAAAATGTTCAGTCCTTGAAGTAATCCGATACGCAGGCTGCAATCTATTGAGTTCAAATAAATACCAAATGTTCTAAAATACTGTATGTAGTGTTTTTATTCTTCAATCAGTTAATATAAACATCTTTGACGTTAAAGATGTTACAGAACGTAACAGCGTTATAAAACATGAAAAATAACGCCACAGTTACTTTGCTGAGTAACTAATTACTCTAACAATGTGGTAACTGAGTTACTAACTCAATTACTTTTTGGGAGAAGTAATTTGTAACTGTAACTAATTACTTTTTAGAAGTAACTTGACCAACACTGGTGATAAATAATAATAATAAAACTATTTAAATTTTTTTGTATTTTAACAAACAATGTGGTGTGGTGATACAGGAAATTGAGGACGCTTCATGAAACATCATCATTCAAAATAAAGTGCCTTTTGTGTCAGTGTCATCTTCAGACTAAATATAAATGTGAAAGAATTCCACCACGGGAATCGATCTGCTGTGGTCCACATTGAAAAAGATTTGAGTATATTAACAATATACTCGAACATTCATACATGAACTGAACCACGTGTTCCTGACGTGTTCTGGAGGTTCTGTATGTTGTGAACGAGTCGAACCCGTTCATCTTCAAAACAGAGTTTTACAGTTTTATTTGTTTCTATGTGAAAAAGACAAAGGACATGGATTCCTCACACACACACACACACTTTCACACACTGTTAATATCTGCATGCAGGACTCAACCTGACTGTCGGTAACCTGTTCCTGTAAACACAATCCAATCAACACTCTCTCTCTGAATTAAATCCACTGATAAATAATCATAAATAAATGTATTGATCTGCTGTCAGGCTGTTTATATTGAGACATATTGATCAGATGTAGAATTTCATTATGATCACAAACTTTTCCGTATAAGTGGGTTAGGGTTTGTATAAAACGTCCTCGGGTCAGTTTTCTATTAAATATGGTAAAATGTTTATGAAACAGTTTCCTCAGAGACTTAAAGATGCTCTGCTCTTCATCGACTCTTCTTCATACTGTAAATGTCTCATTCACTTTTCTTCTGCTGGTTTCCATTATGTCAAACTGGTGGTTTTGTTCTTTTACCTGCACCAAGGACGAGATGTTTCCACCAGTTTGTTTGAAGAGGAAAGAAAAGCTGAGTCATGATTCCAGTGAAGTCGGTGGAAGGATGTTCATTGAGCATTAAAGCAGAGACAAGTAGAAACAGAACTTTTCTCTCTGAGATGTTTTTCTTCTCGTTACATCTGGTTTGTCACAGAGGAAATGATCCATGTGTTTGACTCATAGACTGAATATAAAGGCTTTGACTGGGATGTGCTGCTGTTATACTGCAGCGCCACCTGTGGGTCAAAAGTAGAAAAGCCACCACCGCTCTGCACCTGATGCAGAAATGAAAACGTCCCATTTTTAAGTCCAGAGTTTTGATCTTTTGTGTCAAAGACAAAACTCTGATTTTAAACTCAAAGTGATTTCAATGTGTTGAACTTTGTGTTGAACTAAATCAATTTGTGACGTGAATCCAGGAACTTTAAGATCATAAACAAACATATACACAGAATGTGGTTCTACACCAACCCAGTCTCATCAGAAAATGTTCAATGGCAACGTTGGTCCACTTGGACCGACGTTACCATCTCACAATCTGGCCTCTCAGATTGTGAGATGGTAACATTTAGTCCTCCCATTGTTTTGCATTGGCGTGTTCTCACGTCACGTGACTCTCAAGCTCCCGTCTGCGGAGAGGAAAACATGGCGGAGATTCCTTGTCTTTTCAGATAAAAATATAATTTTGTAACTTAGTTTGGGCATAAAAATACATTCTGACACCATTTCTAGCGAGAAATGTGGTCTTTGCTTCCACAGTCTTCAGCCAGTTCGTGCTTATGATAAATATTTTAATAGTTATCACGCATGTTTTTATCGTTGCTATGATGGTTGCCATGGCACCACGGGCGCAGCTTGGTGTTTAAATCACAGTCCCTGCGTGGTGTCCTTCAGTGATCGTGAATGTTATTCATGTTATATAATAGTAATATTTGAGGCTAGATTACATCTCTAATGAGAAGGATCATGCGAGTCTGTTTATACCGAGGCCGGCCCGAGTGCGCGACCGGCCCGAGTCCGCGAGCCGAGCGGCCCGAGCGCGCGAGCGGCCCGAGCGCGCGAGCGGCGCGAGCCGAGCGGCCCGAGCGGACATGACGTGTGGCTGTCGTAAAAACCCTATTTGTAAACAACCAGCCCTTTAACTCGGGGCTGCGTCATAAACACGGCGCGCTTGGAAGACCACGATGTCATCTTCCTTCTGTCAGGTAAGTAGTTTATTGTTTTTAAAGATCGTTACGATCTAGGTTTACAGTCCGAGTGCGGAGAGAGTCCGTCAATCCACACTATGGACGCTGTTCATCAGCTAATACGCCATTGTTAGCCACATGCTTCAGCCCACGGTAGCCTGTGCTACCTGGGAGGTGAATACATGGTTGTTGAAAGCAGTTCAAGACGCTTAGCTCATCATTGAGGGACGCTACAATATAAATATAAACATGAATTTGATTTATGAATGCTTTAGATTAATAAGGAGTGTATTTGTCTACCATTACTCCACAATATCAGGTCAATTTGGTTTAATGTATAGTATGCACTATGACAATAATGTTTCCATGTTATGGAGTTGCGATTCATTTTATAAAACAATTGCTATGTTCTGTTTTTTAATCAAGGAGGATCCAAGTGAAGCTACAGGAGTTTCATTAACGTCAACAACTTGGACCAAACAGTTTGTTTTGCTTGATGAAGAGCAGGAAGGGCAGCCTGGAGAGAAAGAGAAGCCGGGTTGAGCCCACTACCATCATCCACGTACCACGAGGAAGATGAGGGAGAGAAATGATCCTACCATTAAAGAGGTACTTTTAAGTTACATACCAGAAAAAACATTTTATATAATTTGCCAAATATACATTTTTATTAAATCCCCAAAGTACACTTGCTGAAATACAAGTTAATATCACACTGAAAGAATTTTGATCAATCATGCTTCCCTGCTGTGATTGTTTAACTAGGAAAACAACTTTTTCCACAGGAAGGCAAGTAAATTTAAGGAATACATGTGCAAAGTTTTCCTCTGTTATGTATAATGATGACCCCCATCAAACATAATGTTAGCAATATTTACACCTTTTAATTTATACTGATTATTTCTGTCTACATGTGTGAATTTGCCTTCATTAGTTTCAGAAAAGAGCGATGATGTATCAATCAGTGGGCGGCAGCACGAGACTCCGCAAACTAGTCTGTAAGCAAAGCAGACGAAGGCATCGAGGTTGCGGCCTGCCATCATTGTTATTTTGCTTAAGGGACTGAATATGTTTCATGTAGAAATATTAGCTTTCCCTTATATCTACCAAAACTGCTTGTTTCACAGACTGCAGTTTTGTTTTGATCCGATGTGGTGTGCAAATACAACCGTATCTGCAATGGGTTGTGGGGCATTAACATTTGTAACTCTAATTTTGTTTTGACAGACTGTGAAAAGAACGTTGAGAACATCACCACTCTACAGGAAGACACAGTCCAGTAATGGGTGTCAGAAGTTCAGTAGTGAACGACAGGTACTGTGGAAAAATATGTGTCATTGTTGTACAATGTCCTTTGACTCTGTTTAAACAAGGTCAACACAAAAAGGTTTGATTGTAAACTGATATCGGTATGAATTCATGTTATTCTCCTCTTCACAAGAAACAAACAATCCAAATTACCTGCAGAAAGCCCTTGATGGACGCTTCAGCTGCATCGTCAGACTGGTGAGACAGCAAGATGCCAACTTTAATGCCAATTTATTTGTGTAACATTCTGTGACCAAATGTATAGATAACTTTTTGTAGATTGTAAAAATAGATAACCCATTTATTACAAAAAAACTACACTAGAATTATCGCACTGCGTTGTATGACTCCGCTAACCAGAGCAGTGTCCGTCTACATATTTCTACATATTTTCTCTCATATAAATGACACTGTATCTCTTGACAACTGAAACCATAAGATGAGGTCAGTGTGGCCTTGACCTTTTTACTTTAAGACAAATACAAAGTTAGACAATCCGAAAACATGCAGTTATGCCTCCGGCGACTCGCTATTGCAGAGGCATTAAAACCGTAGTGTAGTAGATTGGATTTTATTGGTGTTACATTGGACATCTTGTATGGGTACACCAAAAAATATATTTGGTTTCACATTCTAGATGGCAATAAGCAGAGTCATCAACTCAGGAAAAATATTTCTGTAGAAAAGAAAGCCTTGTATGTGTGTATGTATACATACACACAAACGCACAATTGAGACGTTTTTGTCTTTTATCATATATTCTCAGGCAGTACTGATGCATTTACTGAGAGGGGACGTGAGGGCCTACTCTGCGTGCTCAGAGTTCAAGCCCAGCAGGCTGCAGCGGGCCTGACATATTCTGGAACAGCAGCACAGTCTTTGGATGACTCCTCTGAAGATGAAAACATGGCGAGGTACTTCTCCACTGATGAAGAACTGTGAGGGCTGTGATTAGCTACACTCTCTTGCTACAATGCTACTCATGCTACTCCCTGGCAGCCTTAGGAAGGCATTAGCTTGCTGTGTGGTAGCTGTTAGCTTCAGCATTTTTAGTTTTTAGTGGCCTGTCTGACGTTTATGTTAAAAAAAAATCAGAGGGAACCATCTTCATAATTTAACACTATGGTTTGTTTGTGTCCTTCAGTTCTTCTCAAGAGAAGCAGTACAGGTGTGCCTCAGCTCCACGGTCCCTCCTGCAGCCTCCGCTCCTGATGCTAACCTCATGTCTCCATCACACCAAGCAGCAGACCTGGATTGACAGACCTTTCTCCAGAGCTGCCCCCTCCCTCTGAAACCCCCCTCTCCAAAACACTATTTGTGTAGTTTTTAAAGTATTTTTTGCATGAGAATTGTTGATCATAACATTTCCAGCAGATGCCTTAATATAATGTTTGTGCACAATAAATGACATTGATCATAACATAATGGTATTTCCTTGCACTTCTACACCATGATATTGTCAGATAAGATGCTGATTACATTAAAGCAGTGAATGCTCTGCTTTAAGCAACATAAACACACAATGATTCAATGGATCTGAAGTAGAATGGGCACATTACATTCTGTAGAGAATGCCTCAGTTATGGAAGTCAGAAAATAACTTTCTTTATCTGAGGTTCCAGCCATTTATAGTCACAGCAAAGCACACAGGTCTGGTTGTCTAAGTGGCGCCCATATCATTGTTTAAGATGTGTAACATCAAGTTTGTGTTTCAGTGCAAAATTAGTCATTAGTCAAGAGTTCACCATCTTGTTTACACTAAGATTAGGTGACCCAGATGTTTCACAATGCAATCTGATAAGGTCTTATGAGAAACATTCTTAACATTAAAGAAATCAACACAGAGGATAGCAATATCTGTTTGACTTTAATCAGTAGCTGGTAATCGGCAGCCTGACTTATTCAAACACATTAATACTACAATGAATGAGGCAGGGCCTTCTATCAGAAATCAACTATATCGTCACGTTATGTTTCTCTTGAGCACATGGAAATTACCTTCAGCTTCCACTTACTGTCACCTGAACCATACTGTTATTTCTGTATCTACAGTGACTTTTAGGAAAACATATACTAGAGGGCAATGTATAAACATTAATACATCTTATTTATATAGAGCTTTTCAAGAAGTGCAAGTACTAAACTGAGGGAAAGCTAATACAAACAATATATATATATCTTATTTCCATGTGCCAGGACAGCCTCACACTTGGATATAAACCAATTTTAGAATACATTTGCTTATACTGGAGATCTTTTAAATTAATGTCCCAGAAATGATTTCTGATGGAAAACCCCTGCCTTATTCATTGTAGTATTAATGTGTTTGAATAAGTCAGGCCGCTGATTATCAGCTACGGATTAAAGTCAAACAGATATTGCTATCCTCTGTGTTGATTTCTTTAATGTTAAGAATGTTTCTCATAAGACCTTATCAGATTGCATTGTGAAACATCTGGGTCACCTAATTTTAGTGTAAAGAAGAAGGTGAACTCTTGACTAATGACTAATTTTGCACTGAAACACAAACTTGATGTTACACATCTTAAACAATATGATATGGGCGCCACTTAGACAACCAGACCTGTGTGCTTTGCTGTGACTATAAATGACTGGAACCTCAGATAAAGAAAGTTATTTTCTGACTTCCATAACTGAGGCATTCTCTACAGAATGTAATGTGCCCATTCTACTTCAGATCCATTGAATCATTGTGTGTTTATGTTGCTTAAAGCAGAGCATTCACTGCTTTAATGTAATCAGCATCTTATCTGACAATATCATGGTGTAGAAGTGCAAGGAAATACCATTATGTTATGATCAATGTCATTTATTGTGCACAAACATTATATTAAGGCATCTGCTGGAAATGTTATGATCAACAATTCTCATGCAAAAAATACTTTAAAAACTACACAAATAGTGTTTTGGAGAGGGGGGTTTCAGAGGGAGGGGGCAGCTCTGGAGAAAGGTCTGTCAATCCAGGTCTGCTGCTTGGTGTGATGGAGACATGAGGTTAGCATCAGGAGCGGAGGCTGCAGGAGGGACCGTGGAGCTGAGGCACACCTGTACTGCTTCTCTTGAGAAGAACTGAAGGACACAAACAAACCATAGTGTTAAATTATGAAGATGGTTCCCTCTGATTTTTTTTTAACATAAACGTCAGACAGGCCACTAAAAACTAAAAATGCTGAAGCTAACAGCTACCACACAGCAAGCTAATGCCTTCCTAAGGCTGCCAGGGAGTAGCATGAGTAGCCTTGTAGCAAGAGAGTGTAGCTAATCACAGCCCTCACAGTTCTTCATCAGTGGAGAAGTACCTCGCCATGTTTTCATCTTCAGAGGAGTCATCCAAAGACTGTGCTGCTGTTCCAGAATATGTCAGGCCCGCTGCAGCCTGCTGGGCTTGAACTCTGAGCACGCAGAGTAGGCCCTCACGTCCCCTCTCAGTAAATGCATCAGTACTGCCTGAGAATATATGATAAAAGACAAAAACATCTCAATTGTGCGTTTGTGTGTATGTATACATACACACATACAAGGCTTTCTTTTCTACAGAAATATTTTTCCTGAGTTGATGACTCTGCTTATTGCCATCTAGAATGTGAAACCAAATATATTTTTTGGTGTACCCATACAAGATGTCCAATGTAACACCAATAAAATCCAATCTACTACACTACGGTTTTAATGCCTCTGCAATAGCGAGTCGCCGGAGGCATAACTGCATGTTTTCGGATTGTCTAACTTTGTATTTGTCTTAAAGTAAAAAGGTCAAGGCCACACTGACCTCATCTTATGGTTTCAGTTGTCAAGAGATACAGTGTCATTTATATGAGAGAAAATATGTAGAAATATGTAGACGGACACTGCTCTGGTTAGCGGAGTCATACAACGCAGTGCGATAATTCTAGTGTAGTTTTTTTGTAATAAATGGGTTATCTATTTTTACAATCTACAAAAAGTTATCTATACATTTGGTCACAGAATGTTACACAAATAAATTGGCATTAAAGTTGGCATCTTGCTGTCTCACCAGTCTGACGATGCAGCTGAAGCGTCCATCAAGGGCTTTCTGCAGGTAATTTGGATTGTTTGTTTCTTGTGAAGAGGAGAATAACATGAATTCATACCGATATCAGTTTACAATCAAACCTTTTTGTGTTGACCTTGTTTAAACAGAGTCAAAGGACATTGTACAACAATGACACATATTTTTCCACAGTACCTGTCGTTCACTACTGAACTTCTGACACCCATTACTGGACTGTGTCTTCCTGTAGAGTGGTGATGTTCTCAACGTTCTTTTCACAGTCTGTCAAAACAAAATTAGAGTTACAAATGTTAATGCCCCACAACCCATTGCAGATACGGTTGTATTTGCACACCACATCGGATCAAAACAAAACTGCAGTCTGTGAAACAAGCAGTTTTGGTAGATATAAGGGAAATGCTAATATTTCTACATGAAACATATTCAGTCCCTTAAGCAAAATAACAATGATGGCAGGCCGCAACCTCGATGCCTTCGTCTGCTTTGCTTACAGACTAGTTTGCGGAGTCTCGTGCTGCCGCCCACTGATCGATACATCATCGCTCTTTTCTGAAACTAATGAAGGCAAATTCACACATGTAGACAGAAATAAACAGTATAAATTAAAAGGTGTAAATATTGCTAACATTATGTTTGATGGGGGTCATCATTATACATAACAGAGGAAAACTTTGCACATGTATTCCTTAAATTTACTTGCCTTCCTGTGGAAAAAGTTGTTTTCCTAGTTAAACAATCACAGCAGGGAAGCATGATTGATCAAAATTCTTTCAGTGTGATATTAACTTGTATTTCAGCAAGTGTACTTTGGGGATTTAATAAAAATGTATATTTGGCAAATTATATAAAATGTTTTTTCTGGTATGTAACTTAAAAGTACCTCTTTAATGGTAGGATCATTTCTCTCCCTCATCTTCCTCGTGGTACGTGGATGATGGTAGTGGGCTCAACCCGGCTTCTCTTTCTCTCCAGGCTGCCCTTCCTGCTCTTCATCAAGCAAAACAAACTGTTTGGTCCAAGTTGTTGACGTTAATGAAACTCCTGTAGCTTCACTTGGATCCTCCTTGATTAAAAAACAGAACATAGCAATTGTTTTATAAAATGAATCGCAACTCCATAACATGGAAACATTATTGTCATAGTGCATACTATACATTAAACCACATTGACCTGATATTGTGGAGTAATGGTAGACAAATACACTCCTTATTAATCTAAAGCATTCATAAATCAAATTCATGTTTATATTTATATTGTAGCGTCCCTCAATGATGAGCTAAGCGTCTTGAACTGCTTTCAACAACCATGTATTCACCTCCCAGGTAGCACAGGCTACCGTGGGCTGAAGCATGTGGCTAACAATGGCGTATTAGCTGATGAACAGCGTCCATAGTGTGGATTGACGGACTCTCTCCGCACTCGGACTGTAAACCTAGATCGTAACGATCTTTAAAAACAATAAACTACTTACCTGACAGAAGGAAGATGACATCGTGGTCTTCCAAGCGCGCCGTGTTTATGACGCAGCCCCGAGTTAAAGGGCTGGTTGTTTACAAATAGGGTTTTTACGACAGCCACACGTCATGTCCGCTCGCGCACTCGGTCCGCTCGCGCACTCGGGCCGCTCGGCTCGCGCCGCTCGGGCCGCTCGGCTCGCGGACTCGGGCCGGTCGCGCACTCGGGCCGGCCTCGGTATAAACAGACTCGCATGATCCTTCTCATTAGAGATGTAATCTAGCCTCAAATATTACTATTATATAACATGAATAACATTCACGATCACTGAAGGACACCACGCAGGGACTGTGATTTAAACACCAAGCTGCGCCCGTGGTGCCATGGCAACCATCATAGCAACGATAAAAACATGCGTGATAACTATTAAAATATTTATCATAAGCACGAACTGGCTGAAGACTGTGGAAGCAAAGACCACATTTCTCGCTAGAAATGGTGTCAGAATGTATTTTTATGCCCAAACTAAGTTACAAAATTATATTTTTATCTGAAAAAACAAGGAATCTCCGCCATGTTTTCCTCTACGCAGACGGGAGCTTGAGAGTCACGTGACGTGAGAACACGCCAATGCAAAACAATGGGAGGACTAAATGTTACCATCTCACAATCTGAGAGGCCAGATTGTGAGATGGTAACGTCTGTCCAAGTGGACCAACGTTACCATTGAACATTTTCTGATGAGACTGGGTTGTTCTACACACATGGAGACACACTGAGGGACAAAGGTGGACAATAATAAAGACAAACTTAAACACACTGTATGTGACTCTTTATAGAGGGTTTATATATTCTGCTTGTGTTGTGTCATTTCGATAAACACATTCTTCATGTGAATAAACACAATCGGGGCAGGAAGGTTGCTGGTTTGAATCCGGTTCAGATGGGGTCTTCCTGTGTGGAGTCTGCATGTTCTCCCCGTGTTTTCTCCAGGTGCTCCGGCTTCATCTCACAAACACATGCAGATTAGGGGTTGTGTAGATTGGAGACTACACACACGCTGCTGCTGCTTCAGCCTCTGGATCCTCAGGACACAGCTCAGCCTCCGTCCACACACACTGTCCTCTTCACACTCAGATCCACTAAGACCACCTCCACCTGTTGAGAGAAGAAGACGTCAGTGTCACAGAGACTCACTTCATCAGCTGTGAGTCAGTGATGCAGCTCATCCAGTAGAAAGAGCAGCAGGGACTTCAGTCCTGTTCAGAGGTGGAGCAGCTTCCTCTCTGCTTCATGTTCACGTGTTGGAATGAACACGCTAAGAGCTCAGTGTGTGTCCTCTGCATGTCAAAGTGCAGAGTGGACACCTGAGAGGTGGATTTACTGCTGTTACAGGTGAAGCCATGTTTCACTGTGTGTTGATGAACATCTGCTTCTGACAAACTGGGACCAGAGGAGACAGATGGACCTCAGCAGAGGTTCTGCTCTGTATAAAGAGCTCCTGGTTACCATGTGATGAGGAGAGGCTTCAGTCCCACTGATCTCAGAGCTGTGACAAAGATCCACCTGATCAGTTCTTCACTGATGAAGTGAGAGGACAAACTGTCTCAGATCAGATGAAGACGACACCGTCTCTGTCCCTCGTGTGAGGCTGTCAGCTGTGGTCCAGCTTCACTTCCTGTTCACATGAAAACAACAACAACTGTCGTCTTCACGTCAACTCAGTCACATGATCCCAAGCAGCTTGTGGCTCGTCTGATTGGCCGACTGTTGTCTCTCTGTGTCTCTGTCCAATCCTGACGTCTGTCCTCATTGTCCTCTCACAGCTTCACTGAGGAAACACTGAGGCCTGAACTATGAAGACACTTCAACATGTCCAGGAGATCTTTCTGAGATCAGCTCAACTGAACCTGACAGACACAGTCAGGCTAAGTGGTCACATGACGCTGGTTATCAACTCGTTAAGTTAACTCAGGTTTTCCTCATCGAGATCTGAGCGGGCACATAAAAGGGGCGGGGTTTACTGTTTATGACCAATCACAGACATGGACAGTTTTACTGACAGCAGAGCCTCATATTTCACAACCAGGATCAAACTGTTCTATAATAAAAATCAGAGGAGAACAAACACATGGTCCAGAATAAAAGAAACTCAGTCAGAGCTGCTAAATGCAGGAAGAACAGCTGGTAAAACATCTGGATCTTGTCAATGTGTAAGTTACAGCGCCCCCTGGTGGCATCTGGTAAAAATAAATTACGTGACCACGACATAATAACGTGTGAACGAGATAAATAACTCGAGGCCACGAGATCTGAATCTGTTGTTTACTAACAAGACGAGAGGAAGAGAAGAAGACACACACTGTCTCACTGTCTCTGAGGACACACTCTGTCTCACTGTTTCTGAGGACACACTGTCTCACTGTCTCAGAGGACACACACTGTCTCTGAGGACACACACATGGACCTGTCTCCAGGAAGCTGAGGACATCTTTTTGGGGACAGGATGAGTCTGGAGACACTGAGATGTTCTGGGTGAGTTAGAGATCAACTGAACCAACCAGACGTTGATTTAAACTTCTCTTATCCATCCCTTTAAGGAGAGTGTGCACCACACAACAGTGTAGAGTCACTGTGGTCAGTGGGCGGAGCTTCTATACGGGTTGATCTCCAACTTAACCTGGAGCAGGTTAGATGTTCATCAGAAGTTACCATGGTGATGGACCTGGTTAAGAAGTGGACGAGCTTCGTAGAACTGAAAAAACTAAACCTGAAGTTAACCTGATAACCACAAATCCTGCTTGGTAGCACAGACCCTGGATCTGTGATACTGACTGTGTTTAGTAACATACTGATGAAAGCAGCGTGGACTGACTCCAACCATCTACTGACCTCAGAGTCTCCAGTCGACAGGTTGGACTCTGCTGTAGATCAAGAAGCTCCTTCACTGCTGAGTCCTGCAGGTTGTTCAGACTCAGATCCAGTTCTCTCAGATGAGAGGGGTTTGACCTCAGAGCTGAAGCCAGAGAAGAACAGCTGATCTCTGACAGTCTGCAGCGAAACAACCTGGATAAAGAATAAAACTTAACTGTAAATTAAACTGAGTTCATGTGTGAAAATAACAGACACATATTCATGTCAGCACAGACTCATAACATGGAAGATAAATATGAAATCAGACATGTTGGACTAAAAACGAGTCCTGATTCAGTACAAATAGATTATTTGGACCAGGTCTCTGTCCTGTAGATCAGTTTAGGAAATCCAGAACTAAACTCAGTGTTTTAACAAGTAGCTGAATATTTAAAATCTCATCATCTCATCTCATTTTCGTCCGCTTATCCGGGGTCGGGTCGCGGGGGGAGCAGCTCAAGCAGGGGGCCCCAGACTTCCCTTTCCCGGGCCACATTGACCAACTCTGACGGGGGGATCCCGAGGCGTTCCCAGGCCAGTGTTGAGATATAATCTCTCCACCTATTCCTGGGGCTTCCCCGAGGTCTCCTCCCCACTGGACGTGCCTGAAACACCTCCCAAGGGAGGCGCCCAGTGGGCATCCTTACCAGATGCCCGAACCACCTCAGCTGACTCCTTTCTAAGTAAAGGAGCAGCGGCTCTAATCCGAGTTCCTCAAGGATGGCTGAGCTTCTCACCCTATCCCTAAGGGAGACGCCAGCCACCCTTCTGAGAAAACTCATCTCGGCCGCTTGTACCCGCGATCTCGTCCTTTCGGTCATCACCCAGCCCTCATGACCATAGGTGAGGATAGGAACGAAGATCGACCGG
The DNA here is from genome assembly GCF_947347685.1 of Pleuronectes platessa. Taxonomy (NCBI): domain Eukaryota; kingdom Metazoa; phylum Chordata; class Actinopteri; order Pleuronectiformes; family Pleuronectidae; genus Pleuronectes; species Pleuronectes platessa. Next base: position 582,550 of record NC_070627.1, read on the forward strand.
TAGATCGAGAGCTTTGCCTTGCGTTACAACGGTGCGGTAAAGCGAACGCAATACCGCCCCCGCTGCTCCGATTCTCCGGCCAATCTCACGCTCCATAGTACCCTCACTCGCGAACAAGACCCCGAGGTACTTGAAACTCCTTCACTTGGGCTAAGGACTCATTTCCTACCCAGAGTAAGCAATCCATCGGTTTCCTGCTAAGAGTCATGGCCTCAGATTTAGCGGTGCTGATCCTCATCCCAGCCGCTTCACACTCGGCCGCCAGCCGATCCAGTGAGTGCTGAAGGTCACAGGCCGATGATCCAATGAGGACCACGTCATCTGCAAAAAGCAGTGACGAGATCCTCAGACCACCGAACTGCAACCCCTCCCCACCACGACTACGCCTCGATATCCTGTCCATGTATATCACAAACAGGATTGGTGACAAGGCGCAGCCCTGGCGGAGACCAGCTCCCACTGAGAACGAAACTGACTGGCTGCCGAGGACCCGAACACAGCTCTCGCTTTGGGAGTACAGGGATTGGATGGCCCTGAGGATAGACCCCCTTACCCCATACTCCCGCAGCACCTCCCACAGTTTCTCCCGGGGGACCCGGTCATACGCCTTCTCCAGATCCACAAAACACATGTAGACCGGATGGGCATACTCCCAGGCCCCCTCCAGGATCCTTGCGAGAGTTAAGAGCTGGTCCGTAGTTCCACGTCCGGGGCGAAAACCGCATTGTTCCTCTTCAATCTGAGGTTCGACGATCGGCCGAACCCTCCTTTCCAGCACCTTGGAGTAGACTTTACCAGGGAAGGCTGAGAAGTGTGATACCCCGATAATTGGTACACACTCTCTGGTCCCCCTTTTTGAACAGGGGAACCACAACCCCGGTTTGCCACTCCTTTGGCACTGTACCCGACTCCCACGCATTGTTGAATAGGCGTGTCAACCATGACAGCCCCTCAACACCCAGAGCCTTTAGCATTTCTGGCTGGATCTCATCAATCCCTGGGGCTTTGCCACTGCGGAGATGTTTGACTACCTCAGTGACCTCCACCAGGGAAATTGACGACGAAACACCATCAACCTCGAGCTCTGCCTCCAACATAGAGGGCGTGTTATTCGGATTCAGGAGTTCCTCAAAGTTTCCTTCCAACGTCCGACGACCTCCTCAGTTGAGGTCAACAGAGTCCCATCCTTACTGTACACAGCTTGGATGGTTCCCCGTTTCCCCCTCCTGAGGTGCCGGATAGTCTTCCAGAAACACTTTGGTGCCGACCGAAAGTCCTTCTCCATGGCATCTCCGAACTTCTCCCACACCCGCTGCTTAGCCTCCGACACGGCAGCAGCTGCAGCCCTTCGGGCCTGTCGGTACCCTGCAACCGAGTCAGGAGTCCTCCAGGATATCATATCCCGGAAGGCCTCCTTCTTCAATCGGACGGCTTCCCTGACCACCGGTGTCCACCACGGTGTCCGAGGGTTACCGCCCCTTGAGGAGCCTAAGACCCTGAGGCCACAGCTAGCCACCGCAGCTTCAGCAATGGATGCTTTGAACACCGCCCACTCCGGCTCAATGTCCCCAACCTCCACAGGAATGCCAGAAAAACTCCGCCGGAGGTGTGAGTTGAAGATACCTAGGACGGGGGCCTCCTCCAGACGTTCCCAGTTCACCCGCACTACTCGTTTGGGCTTACCAGGTCTATCCGGAAATTTCCCCCATTCCCTGATCCAACTCACAACCAGATGGTGGTCGGTTGACAGTTCCGCCCCTCTCTTTACCCGAGTGTCCAAAACATGCGGCCTCAGATCAGATGACACGATCACAAAATCGATCATTGATCTTCGGCCTAGGGTACTCTGGTACCAGGTACACTTATGAGCACCCTTATGTTCGAACATGGTGTTTGTTATGGATAATCCATGACTAGCACAGAAGTCCAATAACAAACGACCGCTCGGGTTCAGATCAGGGAGGCTGTTCCTCCCCACCACGCCTCTCCAGGTGTCTCCATCGTTGCCCACATGGGCGTTGAAGTCACCCAGCAGAACTACGGAGTCCCCTACTGGAGCCCCATACAGGACTCCATTCAGGGTCTCCAAGAAGGCCGAGTACTCTGAGCTGCTGTTTGGTGCATACGCACAAACAACAGTCAGAGTTTTCCCCCCTACATCCCTTAGGCGCAGGGAGGCGACCCTCTCGTCTACCGGGGTAAACTCCAACACCGCGGCGCTCAGCCGGGGATTTATGAGTATCCCCACACCCGCCCGGCGCCTCACGCCCTTGGCAACTCCGGAGAAGAATAGAGTCCAACCCTTATCCAGGAGTACGGTACCAGAGCTGAGACTGTGCGTGGAGGTAAGCCCCACCAGATATAACTGATAGCGCACCACCTCCCTCACAAGCTCCGGTTCCTTTCCCCACAGCGAGGTGACGTTCCACGTCCCCAGAGCCAGCTTCTGCCGCCCGGGTCTGGTCCGTCGAGACCCCTGACCTTCGCTGCCACCCATGTGGCTGCGCACCCGACCCCAACGGGTCTTCCCACAGGTGGTGGGCCCATGAGATGAAGAGAGGGGGGTGCCACGTAGTTTGTTCGGGCTGTGCCCGACCGGGCTCCGTGGTAAACCCGGCCACCAGGCGCTCGCCATCGAGCCCCCCGTCTGGGCCTAGCTCCAGACGGGGGCCCCGGGCTTCCTCCGGGCCGGGTCACATCTCCTCTTCCTTTGATATTCATTGAGGATTTTTGAACCATTCTTAGTCTGGCCCCTCACCTGAGACCACTCTGCCATGAGAGACCCTACCAGGAGCACAAGGCTCCAGACAACACAGCCCTCAGGTTCACAGGGACACGCAAACCTCTCCACCACGATAAGGTGACGGTTCCAGGAGAGGAATATATTTAAAATGTCACAGATTAATTAATGAATAATTAAGTTTTGTATGAAGAGGAATTATGTTAAATTAGAATTAAATGAGATCAATTGTGTATAAATGCTGTTTATAGATATGAGATCTACAAAAGTCAGTCAGTGAACTGACCTCAGAGTCTCCAGTCGACAGGCCGGACTCTGTAGAAAACCACACAGCTCCTTCACTCCTGAGTCCTGCAGGTCTCTGTTGTAGCTCAGATCCAGTTCTCTCAGATGAGAGGGGTTTGACCTCAGAGCTGAAGCCAGAGAAGAACAGCTGATCTCTGACAGACTGCAGCTCATCAACCTGGATAAAGAAATATGAATATTAGAATGTGTCCTCCTGTTGTTGTGGATCATCATCATGTCAACACAGACTCTCAACATGCTGCTGACCTCAGTCCAGTCTGTGACCTGAAGATAAATATCAGATCAGACATGTTGGACCATTGTTTCATTCATCAGCTTCTTCTCTGTGTGTTGGTCACTGAGCAGGTTGTGTAATTAAACACTGTTTAAAGTAGGGATGGCTCCTGACAGTCACTTCCTGTTTGTTTCTATACTTATCAACTGTCCAACGTGTTTCAATAAGAATGTGTCTTATTTTGAAAACCTGAGGAGGACGAGTGCTCGGCCTCAGTCCACATGTTATTTACTGACACTTTCTTAGTGATCAGGAGCAGGTGAGTGCAGGTGAATGGAGTTGATGAGGTGGATGTGACTGACAGGCTGGGTGAGTGACAGATGACTGAGGGACAGTGAGCAGAGCAGAACTGAGACAATTTAAATAAATAATGACCCAATAAGAAAGAAAGTCTGAAAAGTGAAGAAGGATTTAAGGACCTCAGAGTCTCCAGTCGACAGTTTGGACTCTCCAGTCCAGAACTCAGCAGCTTCACTCCTGAATCCTGCAGCTTGTTGTCACTCAGATCCAGTTCTCTCAGATGTGAGGGGTCTGACTTCAGAGCTGAGGCCACGACTTCATAGTGAGTCTCTGAGAGTCGACAACCACGGAGTCTGTAATTAAAGAAAATATCAAATCTGTGAGAATTAAATCAGAAAACACAACATTCATACAAAACGTGATCATGTGACCCTCACCCTGGTAAATCCCCTCTTTGTTAAAAACTCCTAAAGAGAAACCTTTCAGATTTGGTTCAAGTGTTCATTCAGTTTAACTCATTAGATTCAGGTGGTCAGAGGTCAAAGGTCAGAGGTCACAGAACATGTTCATGGCCTCTTGAACATGATATCTCAAGTCTGTCTTCAGTGGATTTCTTCACATTTTGACTCAAAGAGAAACTGATTAGATTTAGGTGGTCAGAGGTCAAAGGTCACAGTGACCTCATGTTATTGTGAAGTCAACATGTCAGGAACCTGGAGGGACGGACACTGCACTGGTTGGTGGTGGAGGACAAACGCAGAGTGGGAACTCTGGTTTCACAAGAAAGAAGAAGAAACTATATTTCCTGCTTCTTCAGTTTCAAGGAACCGTCAGTGATTCTCATCCAAACACTGATTCAGTGATCGTCTCCTCACTCTGTGCCAGCTGTTTGATCATATATATATTTATATATATATACACAGTATATACAATAATCTCTCTTGGACCGCACATGGTCGTATGTCTGAACCCTCAAACTCCAGCACAGTGATCACATTGGATTTCACTCTCCTCATCTGATCTAGTTGTTCTCAAATGTACATGAGAATGTAAATGTACATAATAATAACTCTATTACACACACACACACACACACACACACACACACACACACACACACACACACAAACACACGTTATTGATCATGTCTGGACTCACCGAGCCTTCCTGCAGTTCCTCACAGCTGGGATCAGTCTCAGTCGACCCTGGTTGGATGTGTTGAACTCCTCCAGGTCCAACTCATCCAGAACCTCCTCTGACATCTGCAGCATGTAGGCCAGAGCTGAGCAGTGGATCTCAGAGAGTTCCTCTGATCTGTTCTCTGACGTCAGGAACTGTTTCATCTGCTGATGAACTGAGTGGTCGTTCATCTCAGTCAGACAGTGGAAGATGTTGATGCTTCTGTCAGGAGAAATGTCATCACTCTCCATCTTCTTCAGGTTGTTGATGACTCTCTGGATGATCTCTGGATTGTTCTCTGTCTGACCCAGCAGGCCTCCTAAGACTCTCTGGTTGGACTCCAGACTGAGGCCGTGAAGGAAGCGAACAAACAGGTCCAGATGACCATTTGTACTGGTGAGGGATTTCTTCATGGTTCTCTTCAGGAGGTCTTCCAGGGAGAAGGTACCCCATGTGTACCCATATGTTCCCAAGACGTTGTTGACTTCTTCTGTGTTACTCTCGATGTAACAGTGGAACATGTAGACTGCAGCCAGGAACTCCTGAACGCTCAGATGAACAAAGCAGTAGACTGATTTCTGGAAGATCACACACTCTCTTCTGAAGATCTCAGTACAAACTCCTGAGTACACTGAGGCCTCTGTGACATTAAGACCACACCGCTCCAGGTCTTCTTGGTAGAACATGATGTTTCCTTCCTCCAGATGTTTAAGTGCCAGCCTCCCCAGCTTCAGGAGAACGTCCCTGTCAGTCCTCTTCTTACCGTACTTGTTGTTCTTCCTCTTGGTCTGAACCAGCAGGAAGTGTGAGTACAGGTCAGTCAGGGTCTCTGGCAGCTCTCCTCTCTGGTCTGTGGTCAACATGTGCTCCAGAACTGTAGCACTGATCCAGCAGAACACTGGGATTTGACACATGATGTGGAGGCTCCTGGACGTCTTGATGTGTGAGATGATTCTGCTGCACAGCTCTTCATCACTGAATCTCCTCCTGAAGTACTCCTCCTTCTGGGCCTCAGTGAAGCCTCGTACTTCTGTGACCCTGTCAACACATGCAGGAGGGATCTGATTGGCCGCCGCAGGTCTGGAGGTTATCCAGACGAGAGCCGAGGGAAGCAGATTCCCCCGGATGAGGTTTGTCAGCAGCACGTTGACTGATGACCTCTGTGTGACCTCAGACACAAGCTCCCTGTGGTTGAAGTCCAGAGAAGGTCTGCTTTCATCCAGGCCGTCAAAGATGAACAAAGGTTTACAGACAGCGAGCGTCTCTGCAGTGAGCTTCTGTAACGCTGGATGGAAAACATGGAGCAGCGTGAGAAGACTATGCTGCTGGTCCTTCACCAGGTTCAGCTCCCTGAACGAAAGCACAGCCAGCAGACCCACATCCTGGTTCTCTAAACCCTCTGCCCAGTCCAGAGTGAACTTCTGCACCGAGAAGGTTTTTCCAACGCCAGCGACGCCGTTGGTCAGGACGACTCTGATGCTGCTCTGCTGGTCAGTGGAGGCTTTAAAGATGTCGTGGACCTTGATGGGAGTGTCCTGGAGGATCTTCTTCTTGGAAGCCGTCTCAAGCTGCCTCACCTCATGTTGAGTATTAACCTCTTCACTCTGTCCCTCTGTGATGTAGAGCTCAGTGTAGATCCTGTTGAGGAGGGTTCTACTTCCTGTTTCATCACTTCCTTCAGTCACATGTTCACATCTCCTCCTCACACTGAGCTTATGTTCATCTGAAACCTCCTGCAGACCACGATCTGCTGAAAGACAAGAAACAATGTGAGAGACAGAGAATCTGAGAATCTGCTGATTGTTTTCATCAGATACAGAAAAACTACAGAAAATAAAAGCTTTTTAACTTTGTGCTTTTCTAACGATGTTAAATGTTGATGCTGTATGAAGGAACAAAATAAAACCACATGTGCTGTTGTCAGAAGTGAAGACATCAGCAGACACATGTACAGTGCTGCTCTGACCGGCTGTCTGACCTCCAGCTCCTGTTCTGGATCTTTTTCCACACTGGGGACAGGAGGAGTCTCCTGAAGAACCAGACTGGTCCCAGTATGAGGTGATGCACTGTCTGCAGAACCAGTGTCCACAGCTGGTGGAGACTGGATCCTTCAGGACGTCCTGACACGAAGCACAGCAGGACGACTGCTCCTCCTCAGAAACATGACTCCTCTTCCTCTCCCTGTGAAGACATGTCCTGATCACTGACATGTCACAGTCACAGGTTGTCATCACTTCTGTCAAGGAGGTTTTGTTTTCACCCAGTATGTTTGTGTGTTGGTTGGTTCGTTAGTGGGATTATAAAAAAACAACAGATTACCAGTAAACTTGGTGGAAGGTTGTGGTCTGTGAACCAGATCGGGGGGGGGGGGGGTCCTCTTTCACAGACATGTTCAGAGGACTGATGTTTACCAGTGTGTGGAATTTGGTGCAGATCCAAATCCAAATGAGTCTCTAGTGGATTTCAAAGTGGTTTCATAAGGAGCGTGTTGGTTCTTGGTGGAGGTCTGAGCTCTTTGAGTGATTCTGAGAGATTAGTCACCAACTTCAATGAAGCTGTGTCCTAATGCAGGGGCCACACTAGAGGAAACTAGATCCTCTTCAGAGCAGGTCCCAGTAGAAACAGTCTCTTACTCTGTGTGTGAGGGTCCAGGTTCATTACTGAAGAGTGGAGGAGGATCCATGGACCGGTCACTCTTCAGAGACAGACAGCTGGACCCTGGAGACTCTGCTCTCAGTCTGTGGTCCTGACCTCTGCAAACACAAACATGTTTTTATTCAGAACACATCATTCACTGGTTCATTCTGTGAGGATTCAGTTTGGAGCTTCACATGTTTGTAGCAGGTCTCTTACTCTGTGGTTGAGGGTCCAACTTGCTCTGAAGTGTCCTCGTCCATGTTGCACCGGCTGCGGCTCAGTTGTGGTTCAGGCCACGCTGCTCTTCTAGATATTCAAGGTCTGGTCTATTTCCTTCTGGTTCTGTGCTCAGTTTACAGCAGAACACAGTGAAATGATCTTTCACACCAGTTTCAATCTTTATCTGTTGAAAACGTCACAAACACAAATATTTGCAACACTTCCTGTAGCCTACCCATTTCAAAATAAAAGCACTGCAGCGTTTCTGTCGCCTGAATCAATTCATTCATTTTTTTAATGTTTTTATAGTGAAATAGATGCAGGGCTTCATAGTTTGTAGTACTGGTATTTAGTTGAGTACACAGGACTTCTTATATACAAGGAAATTCAGTGATCACATCAGAAACCTCAGGAAGGCTGGAGTTAGATAAAAACCTAGAAGAGACATTTCATTGAGAACATATTAAATTAATAATATGAATATATCTTTTAGGGCACCAGCCAATACGGGTGTGGAGGTGGACTATTGTACAAGTACAATAATAAAGTTCCCTCTCATGTAATATTGTTTTATGTCATTTTTAATTACACCAATAAACCTGCAGAGCCACAAACAAACGTTGAACAACTAAGTATTTTTCAACTTGAGCATTTCCTGATCTACACTCAAACCAATCAACTACATTAATGTGAATCAATACAAGCTTGTAAAAGTTCATGTGTCCTTCAACCCCCGGCCACTAAGAGAAGAAACTCAACATCTAGTATCATGTTCACGTCATAAAGGCTGGATTTGAATGTGTGTGTGTGTGTGTGTGTGTGTGTGTGTGTGTCTGTGTGTGTGCGTGTACCTGGCTCTGCAGGTTGATGTTCCTCACACCTCAGCCAGTGAGTCCAGAGCTTTACTGGGATCCACAGTGAAGACTCTCGACTGGTTGGTGACCACTGCTGTAACGTAATGTTGTGAAAACACGTTGTGTTATTAAACACTTGATGAACAGATGAAGATAAAAAGTGAAGCTGTGAGTTAACTCTGTTAATTAGTCCTTTGAAGGCTCTTTGATCCAGACCTGCTGTTCACATCTGTCTCTGGGATCCGATCACATGACGTCTGTCACCAGGTGTGAACTGACAAACTTAGAGTCATGTGATCAGCAGACGGATGGTAACAGCAGGTGTGAGAGTGAGACAGTAAATCTTTCAGAAAGTTGTGTTCACACTCACCTGCTCACTTTCCTTCCTTCTGCTCGTCCAGGTGAAAATGGAGTCTGACTGCTCCCTGTTCTCAGGCTCCTCCTCCCTGTTGAACCAGTTCACTCTTGAACCCACCCAGTTCAAAGTCCAGTTCATACCCATGAAGATGAACTGGTTCACAGTTCATGTTTTATTGGGATGTTATGATGTAGATAAGAAACTTAGGATCATGTATTTAGTTAATAATGGACGGTGTGGGATCATGAATCCAGATCTTCACTTTCACACTGAGTCCTGACTGGGAGCGTCTACTGGGACTGAGCCGTACAATGAGATTCATCATGATGTTTAAATGAGTTAAAATGTGGAAAACTCCCAAACGGCCCAACTCCATCAAATGAAGCCTGAGCTCAAACCCATGTTTCCTCTGTGAGTTGAAGGTTGTTATATTTGGTGTTGGAGCTGAATGTGTGACTCCATCTGCAGAACTCTGCTACGTCAGGTCACATTCATACAGTCCAGTCACAGTGTGGATTATAGATCTATAGAAATACAGCTGCATTGCGATGCATCATTTGACCGTTGTGTATTTCAATAACCGATGAGATTTGCATCCCCTTCTTTTCTCTGACTAGACGAGTGTTCGATGTATGAAATGATCCAAGTAGAAACAGTACCAGTGTTTGACCACAAGGTATCAGGAAAGAGCCAGAGCACCTGGCTGCAGACTACATGGTTTTCCCATCAAGTCTAAACTGGATGAACTGGAATTCCACCATAGAAACTACTTTCTATGAAAACAAGAAATAAAACTGATGTGAGTGTAAATTCTATTTCACAGAAAACTTGACCAAAGCCTTGATCATCTTTTCATTGGATTAATTTGACATGTAAGTTGTGATTTAGTGTTTTATTCACATACAGTATAAAACGAGTTGAGAGAGAGAGAGAGAGAGAGAGAGAGAGAGAGAGAGAGAGAGAGAACTCTAACTCTATAACTTACCCTAACCCTCTAAGGAGGTTATGTTTTCCTCTGTTTGTTTGTTGATTTGTTTACAAACAGAAGAAGTCCCTGAATCTGAGTGTGAATCCAAATCAGACCATTTTTAAATGTTTGTGTTAAACTCTCACTTCTCAGGTTGTTAACAAAGTAGAAAAGAAGTTTAAAATCTCTAAATAAAACGTGAAAAAGTTCAGATAAATAACAGCACGTGAGCGCCCCCTGTCTGTCAGATATATTAGTGAAGTCTCCTCACAGTTTGACCAATCAGACCATGTGACCTAATGTTTTATTGACCTGTGCTGCCCCCTTGTGTTCACACGTTTTCTGCAGCGACAACAACAGAGTTTAAAAATCAGAGTTAAAACTAATTCTTGTTTTTTTTTCTGTTTTATTGATTTTATTGATCTAGATGTTTTACATTTTTAGTTTCTAAATTATAACAACTAAACTTGTTCTATTTTAACTTTCTACCTCTTATCAAATGTCTTTTAAATAAATTGTTATTATAGTATATAGTAATATTTATTTTAATGCCATTTATAACATTTCTCAGGTTGAAAAGCACCAAACTAAATAAGATATTTAAATATCAGATATTTAACTTTATATTTTCATGTGTTAAATGTTTTTTTTATCTATCTGAGAAATGACTGCACTTTGTTTTACAAAGATCATAAAGTTTATTACATTTCTTTAAATGCAGAATACGTCATGCTTTTATTTTGACACCAAAACAAACCGAAGAGCGACTTTACAAAAACGATCGTCGTCACGGTCGTGATGTCATCGGTCGTGATGTCATCGGTCGCATCACAGCACGCCACGAGTTCAGATGAGACAGGAAGTGTGTTCACCACGAGGGCGGCTGATATAAAAACATCTTCTGTAACGGCGTATCGTACAAAACGGGTTTATTCATGTGCGCTGATGAACATTCACGACACTTTCTGTGTTACACATTTCTACGTTTTTCCAGAAGCTTCTTTTCGTCCTCACGGCTCCAAACTGAGTCGTCTTCACTTTACACCGAACATGTTCACGTCAGAGATCAACAAACGTTCAGACAAACATCGGACCAATGACTCGGCTGCGTACCACAACGTGTTCGGGCCAAAAACAATCTGAGAAACTTCAAGAGCGACGTTGTAATACCAAGAGAATAAAGAAGTCGAAACTCAATCAAATTTAAGTCGTAATATCACAAGAATAAAGTCGTAGAGACACAGAAACAATTTCACAAGAATAAAGTCGTAATATCACAATGACGTTGGAATATCGTGAGGATAAATTCAGACTTTCTTCTCAATCACGACTTTAATCTCACAACATTACGACTTAAAAATGCAGCTGATGTTACGTCGTAGCTACGAACATGAGAACGACCGAAGAGATGAAGAGTGAAGAGCAGCTGTGGTAAAACAACAGAGTCAATAAAACCATCATGTTCAGGTTTCTCTATTCACGCTGCGGACACAACCAGGACCAATCACACGCCTGCGTTTATAAAACAAGAACAAAACATACAAACTAATTTCTACTGAAACAAAACAAGGAAAAACTTCCAGATACTTCACTCAGTACACGTACATGTAGTACACGTGTACTCTGGTGTACTCCCTCAAATCAAACCAGACATAACGATCACAACATCAACAAATAAATTATCAACCATGTGTCACATGACGTGGAAATGATGCCGACATAGATAAAGATGTAAATAAAGATGGACGACACGTCTCCACTTCCTGCTGTTCTAATAAAAACGAAGCCAAGTATCTCAAATACAAACGCTGCCATCTTGTGGTGATGACATCACTTGTGCAGCAGTGATCGTGGAGTAGAGGCGTGGTTTTAAAGTCCCGCCTAAATCTACACTCGACCAATCACAAGGCGATTTCATCTGTCAATCATGACATGATCATATAAAGACAGGCTGAGACGTCGTGATGACAGCTGAGACTGGCTTCTGATTGGTCGAGCTGATGTATCATCAGCACCACGATCACGAATGACTGCAAATTATGTTTTAACCACAAGATGGCAGCGTTTGTATTCAAAATATGTTGTGTTCATTTCTGGAGGAAGTGGAGATGTGTCATCATCTTTGTTTATAATCTATGATTCTTAATATCACAGATTCACGTCACTAAACATGTTTCACTTCCTGTTTGGACGTGAAAACAACCAGAGGACGGACGTGACGTGAATCAGACCCTCGGAGCAGAGACGAAGGTTTTCAGCGACGCTACACGAGTCGACACCGAACACAGAGAAGAATCAACCATTTAATGAAGCTCTCATTCCAAGACACACATGAACCTGTACAGCAAACACACACTTACACAAACACAAGAGAAACGCACACACTCACCAACCAATCGCCGAACTAAACCAGTTCTGAATTCTTTATTGCACTTGAACATGAAAAGTCCATTAGGACCAGATCTTTCCTGCTGACGTTCTCCATCGTTTCATTTGTGCTTCCTGTGAAGACGAGCGCTCAGTGTGTCAGCGTGTTCCTGATTCTGTTTTCTTTACATTCATGTTCTAATAAATAAAACCCACACTGAAACAAACAAAGAGGCCGAGTCGTGTTTATCATGAAGTCGTGTTTACACAGGATTACTGCCTGGAGCTGTGGGTTTACTGTAGAGACCAGTAACTGTACAGTGTTCACCAGAACAACACTGAAGCTGCTTTCATACATGAACTGAACCACGTGTTCCTCACGTGTTCCTGACGTGTTCCTCACGTGTTCCTCACATGTTCCTGACGTGTTTCTGACGTGTTTCAGTTTTATCTGTTTCTCTATGAAAAAGACAAAGGACTTGGAGTCCACACACACACACACACACACACAGTCGGTAACCTGTTCCTGTAAACACAATCCAATCAACAGTCTCTCTCTCTGAATTAAATCAACTGATAAATAATCATAAATAAATGTATTGATCTGCTGTCAGGCTGTTTATATTGAGACATATTGATCAGATGTAGAATTTCATTATGATCACAAGCTTTTCCTTATAAGTGGGTTAGGGTTTGTATAAAACGTCCTCGGGTCAGTTTTCTATTAAATATGGTAAAATGTTTATTAAACAGTTTCCTCAGAGACTTAAAGATGCTCTGCTCTTCATCGACTCTTCTTCATTCTGTAAATGTCTCATTCACTTTTCTTCTGCTGGTTTCCATTATGTCAAACTGGTGATTTTGTTCTTTTACCTGCACCAAGGACGAGATGTTTCCACCAGTTTGTTTGAAGAGGAAAGAAAAGCTGAGTCATGATTCCAGTGAAGTCGGTGGAAGGATGTTTATTGAGCATTAAAGCAGAGACAAGTAGAAACAGAACTTTTCTCTCTGAGATGTTTTTCTTCTCGTTACATCTGGTTTGTCACAGAGGAAATGATCCATGTGTTTGACTCATAGACTGAATATAAAGGCTTTGACTGGGATGTGCTGCTGTTATACTGCAGCGCCACCTGTGGGTCAAAAGTAGAAAAGCCACCACCGCTCTGCACCTGATGCAGAAATGAAAACGTCCCATTTTTAAGTCCAGAGTTTTGATATTTTGTGTCAAAGACAAAACTCTGATTTTAAACTCAAAGTGATTTCAATGTGTTGAACTTTGTGTTGAACTAAATCAATTTGTGACGTGAATCCAGGAACTTTAAGATCATAAACAAACATATACACAGAATGTGGTTCTACACACATGGAGACACACTGAGGGACAAAGGTGGACAATAATAAAGACAAACTTAAACACACTGTATGTGACTCTTTATAGAGGGTTTATATATTCTGCTTGTGTTGTGTCATTTCAATAAACACATTCTTCATGTGAATAAACACAATCGGGGCAGGAAGGTTGCTGGTTTGAATCCGGTTCAGATGGGGTCTTCCTGTGTGGAGTCTGCATGTTCTCCCCGTGTTTTCTCCAGGTGCTCCGGCTTCATCTCACAAACACATGCAGATTAGGGGTTGTGTAGATTGGAGACTACACACACGCTGCTGCTGCTTCAGCCTCTGGATCCTCAGGACACAGCTCAGCCTCCGTCCACACACACTGTCCTCTTCACACTCAGATCCACTAAGACCACCTCCACCTGTTGAGAGAAGAAGACGTCAGTGTCACAGAGACTCACTTCATCAGCTGTGAGTCAGTGATGCAGCTCATCCAGTAGAAAGAGCAGCAGGGACTTCAGTCCTGTTCAGAGGTGGAGCAGCTTCCTCTCTGCTTCATGTTCACGTGTTGGAATGAACACGCTAAGAGCTCAGTGTGTGTCCTCTGCATGTCAAAGTGCAGAGTGGACACCTGAGAGGTGGATTTACTGCTGTTACAGGTGAAGCCATGTTTCACTGTGTGTTGATGAACATCTGCTTCTGACAAACTGGGACCAGAGGAGACAGATGGACCTCAGCAGAGGTTCTGCTCTGTATAAAGAGCTCCTGGTTACCATGTGATGAGGAGAGGCTTCAGTCCCACTGATCTCAGAGCTGTGACAAAGATCCACCTGATCAGTTCTTCACTGATGAAGTGAGAGGACAAACTGTCTCAGATCAGATGAAGACGACACCGTCTCTGTCCCTCGTGTGAGGCTGTCAGCTGTGGTCCAGCTTCACTTCCTGTTCACATGAAAACAACAACAACTGTCGTCTTCACGTCAACTCAGTCACATGATCCCAAGCAGCTTGTGGCTCGTCTGATTGGCCGACTGTTGTCTCTTTGTGTCTCTGTCCAATCCTGACGTCTGTCCTCATTGTCCTCTCACAGCTTCACTGAGGAAACACTGAGGCCTGAACTATGAAGACACTTCAACATGTCCAGGAGATCTTTCTGAGATCAGCTCAACTGAACCTGACAGACACAGTCAGGCTAAGTGGTCACATGACGCTGGTTATCAACTCGTTAAGTTAACTCAGGTTTTCCTCATCGAGATCTGAGCGTGCACATAAAAGGGGCGGGGTCTACTGTGTATGACCAATCACAGACATGGACAGTTTGACTGACAGCAGAGCCTCATATTTCACAACCAGGATCAAACTGTTCTATAATAAAAATCAGAGGAGAACAAACACATGATCCAGAATAAAAGAAACTCAGTCACAGCTGCTAAATGCAGGAAGAACATCTGGTAAAACATCTGGATCGTGTCAGTGTGTAAGTTACAGCGCCCCCTGGTGGCATCTGGTGAAAATATATCTGAGGACAGACACTGTGGTGGACACCTCTGACATCATTACTCAATACAAACACATGGACCTGTCTTCAGGAAGCTGAGGTCATCTGGTGTTTTGGGGACAGGATGAGTCTGGAGACATTGAGATGTTCTGGGTGAGTTAGAGATCAACTGAACCAACCCGACGTTGATTTAAACTTCCCTTATCCGTCCCTTTAAGGAGAGTGAGCACCACACAACAGTGTAGAGTCACTGTGGTCAGTGGGCGGAGCTTCTATACTGGTTGATCTCCAACTGAACCTGGAGCAGGTTAGCCGTTCATCAGAAGTTACCATGGTGATTGACCTGGTTAAGAAGTGGACGAGCTTCGTAGAACTGAAAAAACTAAACCTGAAGTTAACCTGATAACCACAAATCCTGCTTGGTAGCACAGACCCTGGATCTGTGATACTGACTGTGTTTAGTAACATACTGATGAAAGCAGCGTGGACTGACTCCAACCATCTACTGACCTCAGAGTCTCCAGTCGACAGGTTGGACTCTGCTGTAGATCAAGCAGCTCCTTCACTCCTGAATCCTGCAGGTTGTTGTTACTCAGATCCAGTTCTCTCAGATGAGAGGGGTTTGACCTCAGAGCTGAAGCCAGAGAAGAACAGCTGATCTCTGACAGACTGCAGTACTGCAACCTGGATAAAGAATAAAACTTTACTGTAAATTAAACTGAGTTCATGGGTGAAAATAACAGACACATATTCATGTCACACAGACTCATAACATGGAAGATAAATATGAAATCAGACATGTTGGACTAAAAACTGAACCTGATTCAGTACAAATAGATTATTTGGACCCGGTCTCTGTCCTGCAGATCAGTTTAGGAAATCCAGAACTAAACTCAGTGTTTTAACAAGTAGCTGAATATTTAAAATGTCACAGATTAATTAATGAATGGATTCATGTTATGTATGAAGAGGAATTATGTTAAATTAGAATTAAATTAGATAAATTGTGAATAAATGCTGTTTAATAGATATGAGATCTACAAAAGTCAGTCAGTGAACTGACCTCAGAGTCTCCAGTCGACAGGTTGGACTCTGTAGAAAACCACACAGCTCCTTCACTGCTGAGTCCTGCAGGTTGTTGTGGCTCAGATCCAGTTCTCTCAGATGAGAGGGGTTTGACCTCAGAGCTGAAGCCAGAGAAGAACAGCTGATCTCTGACAGACTGCAGCGAATCAACCTGGATAAATAAATATGAATATTAGAATGTGTCCTCCTGTTGTTGTGGATCGGCATCATGTCAACACAGACTCTCAACATGCTGCTGACCTCAGTCCAGTCTGTGACCTGAAGATAAATATCAGATCAGACATGTTGGACCATTGTTTCATTCATCAGCTTCTTCTCTGTGTGTTGGTCACTGAGCAGGTTTGTGTAGTTAAACACTGTTTAAAGTAGGGATGGCTCCTGATGTCACTTCCTGTTTGTTTCTATACTTATCAACTGTCCAACGTGTTTCAATCAGAATGTGTCTTATTTTGAAAACCTGAGGAGGACGAGTGCTCGGCCTCAGTCCACATGTTATTTACTGACACTTTCTAAGTGATCAGGAGCAGGTGAGTGCAGGTGAATGGAGTTGATGAGGTGGACGTGACTGACAGGCTGGGTGAGTGACAGATGACTGAGGGACAGTGAGCAGAGCAGAACTGAGACAATTTAAATAAATAATGATCCAATAAGAAAGAAAGTCTGAAAAGTGAAGAAGGATTTAAGGACCTCAGAGTCTCCAGTCGACAGTTTGGACTCTCCAGTCCAGAACACAGCAGCTTCACGTCTGAGTCCAGCAGGTTGTTGTTCCTCAGAACCAGTTCTCTCAGATGTGAGGGGTCTGACTTCAGAGCTGAGGCCACAACTTCATAGTGAGTCTCTGAGAGGAGACAACCACTGAGTCTGTAATTAAAGAAAATATCAAATCTGTGAGAATTAAATCAGAAAACACAACATTCATACAAAACGTGATCATGTGACCCTCACCCTGGTAAATCTCCTCTTTGTTAAGAACTCCTCAAGAGAATCCTTTCAGATTTGGTTCAAGCGTTCATTCAGACTGACAGAGGAACTCATTAGATTCAGGTGGTCAGAGGTCAAAGGTCACAGTGACCTCATATCATTGTGAAGTCAACATGTCAGGAACCTGGAGGGACGGACACTGCACTGGTTGGTGGTGGAGGACAAACACAGAGTGGGAACTCTGGTTTCACAAGAAAGAAGAAGAAACTATATTTCCTGCTTCTTCAGTTTAAAGGAACCGTCAGTGATTCTCATCCAAACACTGATTCAGTGATCGTCTCCTCACTCTGTGCTGTTTGCTCATATATACATATACATATATAAATATATATATACACAATAATCTCCCTTGCACCTCACATGGTCGTATGTCTGAACCCTCAAACTCCAGCACAATGATCACATTGGATTTCACTCTCCCCATCTGATCTAGTTGTTCTTATATGTACATAATAATAATAACTCTATTACACACAGACACAATCTTCAATCAACCTAACTCTTATCTCCATGTCTTATGGTTTGTGGAGGGAGCTGGATAACCCAGAGAAAACCCTGCAGACACCAGGAGAACCTCCTCCTCACAGAAAGGCTGCACTAACAGTGTTGACCACTGCAACACCACGCTGCCCAAAACAATGAGAACCATTTAACACTGAGTGTATCTGAAGAACGACTGATCTCCACTGATTGAACATGTTATTGATCATGTCTGGACTCACCGAGCCTTCCTAAAGTTCCTCACAGCTGGGATCAGTCTCAGTCGACCCTGGTCTGATGTGTTGAACTTCTTCAGGTCCAACTCATCCAGATCCTCCTCTGACATCTGCAGCATGTAGGCCAGAGCCGAGCATTGGATCTCAGAGAATTTCTTCTCTGATTGGTTCTTTGACGTCAGGAACTGTTTCATCTGCTGATGAACTGAGTGGTCGTTCATCTCAGTCAGACAGTGGAAGATGTTGATGCTTCTGTCAGGAGAAATGTTACCACTCTTCATCTCCTTCAGGTTTTTGATGACTCTCTGGATGATCTTTGGATTGTTCCCTGTCCGACCCAGCAGGCCTCCTAAGACTCTCTGGATGATATTTGGATTGTTCTCTGTCCGACCCAGCAGGCCTCCTAAGACTCTCTGGATGATATTTGGATTGTTCTCTGTCCGACCCAGCAGGCCTCCTAAGACTCTCTGGTTGGACTCCAGACTGAGGCCGTGAAGGAAGCGAACAAACAGGTCCAGATGACCATTTGTACTGGTGAGGGATTTCTTCATGGTTCTCTTCAGGAGGTCATCCAGGGAGAAGGTCTTGTCTGTGTTCCTATATGTTCCCAAGAAGCTGTTGAGTTCTTCTGTGTTCCTCTCGGTGTAACAGTGGAACATGTAGACTGCAGCCAGAAACTCCTGAACGCTCAGATGAACAAAGCAGTAGACTGATTTCTGGAAGATCACACACTCTCTTCTGAAGATCTCAGTACAAACTCCTGAGTACACCGAGGCCTCTGTGACATTAAGACCACACCGCTCCAGGTCTTCTTGGTAGAACATGATGTTTCCTTCCTCCAGATGTTTAAGTGCCAGCCTCCCCAGCTTCAGGAGAACGTCCCTGTCAGCCTCCGTCAGCTGCTGTGGACTCGTCTCATGTCCCTCACCGTACTTGTTGTTCTTCCTCTTTGTCTGAACCAGCAGGAAGTGTGAGTACAGGTCAGTCAGGGTCTTGGGCAGCTCTCCTCTCTGGTCTGTGGTCAACATGTGCTCCAGAACTGTAGCACTGATCCAGCAGAAGACTGGGATTTGACACATGATGTGGAGGCTCCTGGACGTCTTGATGTGTGAGATGATTCTGCTGCACAGCTCTTCATCACTGAATCTCCTCCTGAAGTACTCCTCCTTCTGGGCCTCAGTGAAGCCTCGTACTTCTGTGACCCTGTCAACACATGCAGGAGGGATCTGATTGGCCGCCGCAGGTCTGGAGGTTATCCAGACGAGAGCCGAGGGAAGCAGATTCCCCCGGATGAGGTTTGTCAGCAGCACGTTGACTGATGACCTCTGTGTGACCTCAGACACAAGCTCCCTGTGGTTGAAGTCCAGAGAAGGTCTGCTTTCATCCAGGCCGTCAAAGATGAACAAAGGTTTACAGACAGCGAGCGTCTCTGCAGTGAGCTTCTGTAACGCTGGATGGAAAACATGGAGCAGCGTGAGAAGACTGTGCTGCTGGTCCTTCACCAGGTTCAGCTCCCTGAACGAAAGCACAGCCAGCAGACCCACATCCTGGTTCTCTAAACCCTCTGCCCAGTCCAGAGTGAACTTCTGCACCGAGAAGGTTTTTCCAACGCCAGCGACGCCGTTGGTCAGGACGACTCTGATGCTGCTCTGCTGGTCAGTGGAGGCTTTAAAGATGTCCTGGACCTTGATGGGAGTGTCGTGGAGGATCTTCTTCTTGGAAGCCGTCTCAAGCTGCCTCACCTCATGTTGAGTATTAACCTCTTCACTCTGTCCCTCTGTGATGAAGAGCTCAGTGTAGATCCTGTTGAGGAGGGTTCTACTTCCTGTTTCATCACTTCCTTCAGTCACATGTTCACATCTCCTCCTCACACTGAGCTTATGTTCATCTGAAACCTCCTGCAGACCACGATCTGCTGAAAGACAAGAAACAATGTGAGAGACAGAGAATCTGAGAATCTGCTGATTGTTTTCATCAGATACAGAAAAACTACAGAAAATAAAAGCTTTTTAACTTTGTGCTTTTCTAACGATGTTAAATGTTGATGCTGTATGAAGGAACAAAATAAAACCACATGTGCTGTTGTCAGAAGTGAAGACATCAGCAGACACATGTACAGTGCTGCTCTGACCGGCTGTCTGACCTCCAGCTCCTGTTCTGGATCTTTTTCCACACTGGGGACAGGAGGAGTCTCCTGAAGAACCAGACTGGTCCCAGTATGAGGTGATGCACTGTCTGCAGAACCAGTGTCCACAGCTGGTGGAGACTGGATCCTTCAGGACGTCCTGACACGAAGCACAGCAGGACGACTGCTCCTCCTCAGAAACATGACTCCTCTTCCTCTCCCTGTGAAGACATGTCCTGATAACTCACATGTCACAGTCACAGGTTGTTATTACTTCTGTCAAGGAGGTTTTGTGTTCACCCAGTATGTTTGTGTGTTGGTTGGTTCGTTAGTGGGATTATAAAAAACGACAGATTACCAGTAAACTTGGTGGAAGGTTGTGGTCTGTGAACCAGATCGGGGGGGGGGGGGGGGGGGGGTCCTCTTTCACAGACATGTTCAGAGGACTGATGTTTACCAGTGTGTGGAATTTGGTGCAGATCCAAATCCAAATGAGTCTTGTTGAGATATCTATGTTTCTCTGTATCTTGTGATTATATTTTACCTATATCCTGTGAACAAATATTAGCTGTATAATCCATATAATCAATAATGCTACAACAGTTACTTTTAGTTAGAATGATGTATAATCTTTTTGACTCAGACGCAGGGTCAGGCCCAGAGCACGACCACAGAAAGAGCAGGTGTCAACCTGAATGTCAATCTGACCCAAAATACAATTCAGAGAAAAGTGTGTGATGGAAATTCATTGTATCAGCCAGAACTCATACAATGAGGTGCTTCATGAAACGTGGTGAGAAAAAGATATGAAATCCTCCGGAAATGTTTAATCTGCTGGGTCTCTCCACTGTGGCAGGCTCCCTGTTTGCCAAGGTCACAGTAGTGGGACACCTGGTCAGTTGAAAGTGATGTGCTTGCAAAAAACTGCACTTTGAGGAAACAGTGTACATCTGGCCAATAACTGGCCAGATGAATTCCCTCAAAGAAAAAGAACCGCCTCTGTGCCCACCCTGTGTCTGATTATATATACTGTGGACTTAGGATTGAACGGGGCTTCTTCTCGACATGATCCACTGAACCTGGTGACGTGTCCGGCAGAACCCCAGAGACTCTCTGTAAGTATTTCAGTGAATACAATAAATGTTCAATTTCCAGAACTTCATGTATAAGTGTCTAATTATTCCTTCTCAAATCCTGGATCAACAAACACGCTTGTCCAATCGACGGAGGCGAGTTCAAGTTTAAAAGCCTGGCGACGACAAAATTGGTGACCCCGACGTGATCCAGTGAAGGAAAAAAGGACAGATCGTATTGACGATAAGAGGACATCTCGAGGATCTCGTTGTTCACAGTGAAAAGACCGGTCAACCTAAAACAGGCGAGCAGCGACCTTTTTATAACTAAAACGGCTGTGATTGGAAAAAATAACTAAATTAACTGTGAGCAAAGAGAAATACGAGATGTAAGTACATTAAGAGTGAAGTGAAGGAAATTGTAAGGGTCTGGGACCCTATGGTTTGGAACCATTTACATTTATTGAAAGGATTTGGGATCCTATGGCCAGGGGCCACACTGAGAAGTGTATGGAACACTGATAAAGTGGTGCATGGAGCACGCACTATAATTTAAAGGATTTGGGATCCTATGGCCTGGGGCCACACTGAGAAGTGTATGGAACACTGATAAAGTGGTGCTTGGGGCACGCACTATAATTTAAAGGATTTGGGATCCTATGGCCAGGGGCCACACTCATATCTGTGTCCGGAGTCAGATATGAAGTGAAAAAGGGAATCAGGGATTTCCTAGTCTGGGACTAAAGGGGAAAAGTGTGGGGTGGTTTCCTGTGACATCAAGGTAATTACGAACACAAAGAGTGTTTTGAGTCACAGTTCTGAAAGGGTATTGAGGGTTGGAATAGATATTGGCAGAATATTAATAGATTGTGGAAAAGTGTGTATTTTGGTTGTGTTAAACACCCAGAGAACAGGCGCTACTGAAACTATTTCTGTAGTAGAAGCTTCCTGTTCTGACCAAGTGCATATGGCAATGCGTCCTCCACATCTAAGTTCTGCCAACAGTATTTGATAAAACTTGTGAAAAAAGTAGTTAAAGAAACAAACAAAATGACGACTACTAATGCAACATTTCAGGAGGTGATTCATTTGGCCATTTTAAAAGAAATTCAACACAGTGTGGATCGAGACAAAGCTAAAAAGGAGGCACAAAAACGCATCCATAAATGGATTACTCAAAAGTGGATGATTCCACTCGATTCAACTGCAGATCCCATCCCTGCATTTACCGCCAGACTGGCCCTGTTAAACGGGAGGATCCTGGACGTCTCGGGTAAAATAGAAAAAACATCAGATGGGTGTTTTGGGTTTAAGAAAAAACGGTTGAAGAAAAAACTGAGGCGCATCCATAAAAAGAAAACTGAACTGGCAGAATTTGCAAAAATCGTGTGTTCAATAAGCTCAGACAAAAGACAAAACAAACCCATGGGTTCAAAACATACAAGCTCCCTGTATCCAGTGTTGCGAGTGGAGGACCAGCCTCCACCATATAACCAGAAACTCACAGACCCGCCGGGGGTAATGGCTCCTGTGTTTGACATAAAAGTAACCGGGGATTTTGTTGGTACAGTAGAAAGTAGAGACGTGGGAAATAACAAGCAAAATTGTGTATCATCTCCGTGCCCGTCCGTGCAAGATGACACACTAAAAGAGGAAGATTTATGCAACGACGGCAGACAGTCACCGACGTGGTCATTATCTCACTCTCAGGAAGTGTCCACTGTACAACAGAGGCTGTGTGAAGTTAAGGAAGTAAGATTCCAACTAAATAGAGAGAAAGAGAGAACATCAAATCTGCAGGATAAAAGACACATGGAGGACAAAGCAAAACGTCTTGACCAAGAAATAATACAGTTAAAAAATACTGTTCTCATGTTGCGCGACATTGAGGAAAGGAACAACAAATACAGAGAACGGAGAGTGGAGGAAGACGAGGAGCACAGAGAGAAACTCAGGCAGCTCAACAGGCAGCAAGAGGAGTTGGAGGAAGGGAGATATGAAACGGAAGACACACACACACACCCCGTTGCCACGGTAACGAAAAAAACTAAAACTGTCAGAATAGACCAACCTCTTTTGATACCAGTCGATGCGTCGTATGAAAAATACCAACAAGAGAAAGGGCGCAGGGACACCAGACTACAGAGAGCAGCATATGATCAGGAGAAAAAGGAAAAAAGTGAAGGGATAGATTTATTGTCAGAATATGCACAGATGTTTCAACAACCTACCCAAATTAGAATGTATGTGGGTCACAGTTCTGTTTCGTTGTTTTGGCTTAGTTGTTTCGAATTTCTGTACAAACAGAACATTTTAGCCGATATAGCAGGAACACAATAATACCTTTTCTCCAACAACAACAGTTTGGCCCTCATGGCATCAGCTGTGTCAAGGCCTTGAGAGTGTCTCCTGTTCACTTCCTTATTCCAAATGCCAAGAGGAGGGGCTACGCGTGCACACTTTCGAGGAGGAAGAACCAAGACCTACTGTTATAAAATCTTACAGACGCCGGCTGTTTGATGCGTTCTGATGTGCTGATGCGTTCTGCTGGGTCTGTGCCACTTCCCCCAGGCACACTACTGATACAGCCTGAAGTGCTAGTAACCTCTCAGAGCTACACCACACCCCCTCTCACACACTGATAAAGCGCTCCAGTTCCCCAAGTAAGCACACAGACCTTGGGACACACTATAACTGATACAGCCTGAAGTGCTAGTGTTGGGCCAGAGCCCAGCGGGGTGCCACCAGACACTGGAGCCGAGGGGAACAAAGGGTTGTTAAACTTTGGGCGGGAAACATCCTCCTGCAGGCTCAAGAATCTCCTCCTGGTGGTGGAGAAATGTCCTGGGGTTTTCCCAGAAACCCCCGCTCAGTTCCAAGCCCCGCCCACTCAGATCCATTTCTGACACTCAATTGGCTTAAAGCCAGCATCATCCTATGACCAACTCCTCAAGGAGGAGGACCTCTCAGGTAGAACAAAACCACTGAGACCCCAATAATCGCTGCCATTTTACCCTGCTCTGAAGACAACACCAGGCCCCCTTCGGGGCCTCCCAGCTGATTTAGTGGCTAAAGGGGGCAACCAGAGTTATTTTATTTCATTTCTTTTATTTCTTTATTCAGTCGACGTTTTTATTTTCAAAAGGACTTTTGTTATTTTAACTTGAAGAGGCCGCGCACAGGAACTCGCTCGCCGGTCGAGCATCACAGACTTTCTTTCCAAATCCACAGCGGCGTTACCGCTGTTCATCCCCTGCAGAAGCGCGAGATTCATTCCGCTGAGGAGCACGAGCTCCACATCCCTGAAGAAGAAGAAGAGACGAAGCTGAATTCCATTCCAAGAGCAAGAGAAGTTCGCTCGATTCGGCCCAGCGCTGATCTCCGTTGCAACCACGAGACCCACCGGAGCACCGCTTAAGAGGCCAGGACACTGATTTTGTTTTCCAGGAATCCGCCCGTTCGCACGCATCCTGGGGTTTAACGAGATTCATTCCGCTGAGGAGCACGAGCTCCACATCCCTGAAGAAGGACGTTCATCCCGTCGAGGCAGCACGAGAAAATCCGCTGCTTGTCCGGTCCAGCGGCCGAAGACCGCTTGAGAGACCACGTGATTCACTGGCCCGACGCGCACGCACACCGCGAGGGTGGTACAGTAAGAGGCTTTATTGTCTGGGCGGATGTTAATCTAATACGTAGCGTATTGTTTTAATACTTGAATGTATTTGTTTTGTATGAGACCGCCGAGTCTCTAATGTTTAGCGGCGATTCGCCACTTCCGGTTTCCGGTTACGGCCTTGTGCCACAGTTTTTAAGCGCCGTGAGCAGCGTCTCCAGCTCATTGTGACCGTTTCAACAACTTTAAAGAGACTTTACCGGTCAAACCTCAGCACACAACGCCACTTGGGTGCTGAGTGGTAAAGTAAATGTAACTTGTCTCTGACGGTGCTTTTAAGAGCTTTGCTCCCTCCTTGTATACTCTCTCTCTCTCTCTCTCCTTCTAAACCGACCTATACACACATCCGATCTGTATTTAGAATACAGTTCATGTAACATAGTTAAATCTATATTCAGAGAGGCTGGACACATCTGGAAGCCATGCGGCCGAACGCCAAAGCAGAGACAAAGAATTCTCTTTGTCTGAAAATCCCTTGGTGTAATTCATGTGACGACCACCAGTGTGAGCTCCGGCCACATGGTGTCATTAACATAGACTCCATTTTGGATAACGCAAGTTAAACCACCATTTTGAATCTATTATTGCCACGCCTCCTCTCTCCCTCTCTTCCCATTCTGGCTCTAAATTCATAACGGCTCCGCCATCTTGTTTTGTAGTCAATCCGCCATTTTGAGAGTTTTTAGGCCTTGATTCCACGAATCATGATCGGCCGCCATCTTAGATGTGACGTCACCAAGTGACTGCGTCATCGCCACGCCCCCTTTCTTTTTCTCTCTCTCTCTCGCTCTCTCACACACCCACACACACACACACAGACACACCCACACAGACACACATTGATAGACACAGACAGATACACACACAGATACACATAGATGAATACATGTGTTTTTCTAAATTGTGATAAGCGGCTGCTGTTGTTATCTTTGAAATATGGGAGTTTGTTAAAATGATGAATCATTAAATAACACTAACTTTATTTCACATGCATACACATAGACACACACACACAGAGAGACACTTTGACACAGACACACACACACACACCGAGACAGACATACATAGGTAGACCGCCGGTTTTACATGTATTTTCTGAATTGTGATAAGTGCTGCTGCTGTGTTTATCTTTGAAATATCGGAGCTTGTTAAAATGATGAATCATTGAATAACATTATAACTTTATTTCCCCTTTTTAATAAATGCTTTTGTAATTAAAGTATCTGTAGTCTGTGATTATTTGTGCATATGTATGTGATTACAGCTGGATTATGATTGCCTGTGCTCGAACTTAGAAGCCTTCACTGTTAATTAAATAATTATTAATATTAAATATTGAGATTATTGATTTGACATTTATCATTATGAGACTGATATTTATAGATTGTATCGTTGGTCCCTGTAACCAGGGTGGTGCCCCGCGACAATAAGCAATGATTACAGATTTGTATTCTTAATTGATAATTTTATTGTTTTCATTAATTATTTTAACTATTATTAATGGATAACCGTATCATTTCTAATTAAATGTGTTACATTTCTTAATTAATAGCTTTATCATTTTTGATTATTTTTAAGAAATAATTGTTATTTTAATAATCATATTTCATGATTATTAATAATTAGCCAACGTCAATTCTACTCCTACTATTGCACAACACTAGTAACCTCTCAGAGCTACACCACACCTCCTCTCACACACTGATAAAGACCTTCTCGGCGGGACCTGTGAACCGACGACGGAGTTTTTTACTTTTATTTCCTATTCTAATTATTTTAATCATTTAACAGAGTCCACAGTATTAGAGTTTTATTTTTAGCTTTTGTGTTCAATTTTTCTGTTCATTTTAATCATTTAACAGAGTCAACAGTGTTAGAGTTTAATTTTGTTTCTTCTGTTTTATTTTCTCTCTGAAATAAATCCACAATATCATGCATGTGTTTTAATTAAATAATAAGGAAAAATGGAACCAAGGCAAAGACCTTGGCATCCTTTCAGACACCCTGGGTTATACTGGTTTAGGGGGACCGTACTGTTTTTGACCTTAATCCCTTTAGTGATAGCTTTTCCTCTACTATGGTTCGAAAAGAAACTAACCCCAAGCTCCACCACGTCCCCCCCGACTCCAACTGCCATCCCTAGGGCACGCAGATCAGTTGATGCATTCTCCAGTAGTCCGGTGTACATGGATGCTATAGGAATTCCCAAGGGGGTCCCAGATGAGTATAAACTGGCAAATAACATTGCAGCAGGATTTGAGAGCATGCCTATCATTAGTGCTATGTTCCCAGTTACTCCCAATCAACTATCTCCACTATAACATCCAACGCTTGTCCAATTTCACCAGAGACGCAGTATCAGCGGTACACGAACAGCTGTCTGCCACCTCCTTCATGTCATTTCAAAATCGTGTAGCAGTTGATTTCCTTTTAGCAGAGAGAGGGGGTGTATGTGCTATGATAGGTGCACAATGTTGTACGTTCATCCCTAACAACACAGCCCCAGACGGTACCTCATCTAAAGCACTCCATGGACTGCGTTCACTCTCTGTGGAAATGAAGGAACACTCTGGCGTGAAACCATGGGATGATTTTAGGACTTAATTCTTTGGCAAATGGTCTAAACTGGTCTCGGCCTTCATACTATCTGTCGCAGTGTTCATAGCCCTGTTCGCCATCTGCGGATGTTGTTGTGTTCCCTGCATTCGAGCCCTGTGCAGCCGTGTCATAGACTCTGTGATACAAAAGAATGACACTGAACGTGCATTACAACTGCCCCTGCTAGCTCACTCTGAGGAGACAAGGGACATAAGAGACTGCGTTTCTTATGATTTCTGCCCAGATGGTGACAACTTACCAGATATTGACCATGCCTTTGCTCTTGCGTTACAGACTGTCCCCTCAGTCGTTCTGACCCCTGCTTTCGGACTTCCCCAATAAGTTGATGCTCAATTATGATTAGTGACATAACCCCAAATGGTGATGTATGGACCCTTACAGGACACGGTTTTGACTTTCCCGACACAATATCTCTCACAGGAGCCCTAACAGTCGTTAGAACCCCTAAACTTAATACTTCATGCAATAGCCCGATGAAATGCTGGGAGCCTTACCCTGATTTTAGTGACATGTGATTAACACATGTCAACAGAGGGATTGTTGAGATATCTATGTTTCTCTGTATCTTGTGATTATATTTTACCTATATCCTGTGAACAAATATTAGCTGTATAATCCATATAATCAATAATGCTACAACAGTTACTTTTAGTTAGAATGATGTATAATCTTTTTGACTCAGACGCAGGGTCAGGCCCAGAGCACGACCACAGAAAGAGCAGGTGTCAACCTGAATGTCAATCTGACCCAAAATACAATTCGGAGAAAAGTGTGTGATGGAAATTCATCTTGAGATTTGAAATAATGAAAGCACGGATGCTCAGAAAAGAGAGAGGACGTGCCAGAACTAATACAATAAGGTGCTTCATGAAATATGGTGAGAAAAAGATATGAAATCCTCCTGAAATGTTTAATCTGCTGGGTCTCTCCACTGTAGCAGGCTCCCTGTTTGCCAAGGCCACAGTGGTGGGACACCTGGTCAGTTGAAAGTGATGTGCTTGCAAAAAACTGCACTTTGAGGAAACAGTGTACATCTGGCCAATAACTGGCCAGATGAATTCCCTCAAAGAAAAAGAACCGCCTCTGTGCCCACCCTGTGTCTGATTATATATACTGTGGACTTAGGATTGAACTGGGCTTCTTCTCGACATGATCCAGTGAACCTGGTGACGTGTCCGGCAGAACCCCAGAGACTCTCTGTAAGTATTTCAGTGAATACAATAAATGTTCAATTTCCAGAACTTCATGTATAAGTGTCTAATTATTCCTTCTCAAATCCTGGATCAACAAACACGCTTGTCCAATCGCCGGAGGCGAGTTCAAGTTTAAAAGCCTTGCTACGACAGTCTCTAGTGGATTTCAAAGTGGTTTCATAAGGAGCGTGTTGGTTCTTGGTGGAGGTCTGAGCTCTTTGAGTGATTCTGAGAGATTAGTCACCAACTTCAATGAAGCTGTGTCCTAATGCAGGGGCCACACTAGAGGAAACTAGATCCTCTTCAGAGCAGGTCACAGTAGAAACAGTCTCTTACTCTGTGTGTGAGGGTCCAGGTTCATTACTGAAGTTTGGAGGAGGTCCCATGGACCAGTCACTCTTCAGAAACAGACAGCTGGACCCTGGAGACTCTGCTCTCAGTCTGTGGTCCTGACCTCTGCAAACACAAACATGTTTTTATTCAGAACACATCATTCACTGGTTCATTCTGTGAGGATTCAGTTTGGAGCTTCACATGTTTGTGGCAGGTCTCTTACTTTGTGGTTGAGGGTCCAACTTGCTCTGAAGTGTCCTCGTCCATGTTGCACCGGCTGCGGCTCAGTTGTGGTTCAGGCCACGCTGCTCTTCTAGATATTCAAGGTCTGGTCTATTTCCTCTGGTTCTGCGCTCAGTTTACAGCAGATCACAGTGAAATGATCTTTCACACCAGTTTCAATGTTTATCTGTTGAAAACGTCACAAATATTCGCAACACTTACTGTAGCCTACCCATTTCAAAATAAAAGCACTCCAGCGTTTCTGTCGCCTGAATCAATTTATTCATTTTTTTAATGTTTTTATTGTGAAATTGATGCTGGGCTTCATAGTTTGTAGTACTGGTATTTATTTGAGTACACAGGACTTCTTACATACAACGAAATACAGTGATCACATCAGAAACCTCAGGAAGGCTTGAGTTATATTAAAACCCCTGTCACTAAGAGAAGAGATGTTTCATTGAGAATATATTAAATTAATAATATGAATATATTTTTTAGGGTACCAGCCAATAACGGTGTTGAGGTGGACTATTTACAATTACCATCATAAAGTTCCCCTTCATGTAATATTGGTTTATGTCATTTGTAAATCCACCAATAAACCTGCAGAGCCGTAATATTTTTATTTCCTGATCTCCACTCAAACCAATCAACTACATTAAAGTGAATTAATACAAGCTTGTAAAAGTTCATGTGTCCTTCAACCCCCGGCCACTAAGAGAAGAAACTCAACATCTAGTATCATGTTCACGTCATAAAGCCTGGATTTGAATCACAGAACTTTATAGACAGTAACACTGAGAGCACATCAGTCACAGCTTGAAGCAGCACTCTGTGTCTCCACTCAGTTCTATGGCTTTGTGCCCAAATGAAGGTCAAACACAAGTCTTCAACTTTATATTCACTTTAAAACTCACACAAAACCAGTATGAAGTGTGTGTGTGTGTGTTTGTGTGTGTGTATGTGTGTGTGTACCTGGCTCTGCAGGTCGATGTTCCTCACACCTCAGCCAGTGAGTCCAGAGCTTTACTGGGATCCACGGTGAAGACTCTCCACTGGTTGGTGACCACTGCTGTAACGTATGATTTTGAAAACACGTTGTGTTATTAAACACTTGATGAACAGATGAAGATAAAAAGTGAAGCTGTGAGTTAACTCTGTTAATTAGTCCTTTGAAGGCTCTTTGATCCAGACCTGCTGTTCACATCTGTCTCTGGGATCCGATCACATGACGTCTGTCACCAGGTGTGAACTGACAAACTTAGAGTCATGTGATCAGTAGACGGATGTTAACAGCAGGTGTGAGAGTGAGACAGTGAAACTTTCAGAAAGTTGTGTTCACACTCACCTGCTCA
This sequence comes from Pleuronectes platessa, assembly GCF_947347685.1. Taxonomy (NCBI): domain Eukaryota; kingdom Metazoa; phylum Chordata; class Actinopteri; order Pleuronectiformes; family Pleuronectidae; genus Pleuronectes; species Pleuronectes platessa. The sequence continues at coordinate 612,903 of NC_070627.1, forward strand.
CTTTCCTTCCTTCTGCTCGTCCAGGTGAAAATGGAGTCTGACCGCTCCCTGTTCTCAGGCTCCTCTTCCTCCCAATTGAACCAGTTCACTCTTGAACCCACCCAGTTCAAAGTCCAGTTCATACCCATGAAGATTAACTGGTTCACAGTTCATGTTTTATTGTGATGTTATGATGTTGATAACAAACTTAATATCATGTATTTAATGAGTAATGGACGTTGTGGGATCATGAATCCAGATCTTCACTTTAACACTGAGTCCTGACTGGGAGCGTCTACTGGGACTGAGCCGTACAATGAGATTCATCATGATGTTTAAATGAGCCTCAGAAACTCTGGAGTCAAACACGTCTTCATCATGTGAACTCGATGAAGACGTGTTTCCTTGAGATCGGTCTGATTCGTCAATAGTTTGTTAAAATGTGGAAAACTCCCAAACGGCCCAACTCCATCAAATGAAGCCTGAGCTCAAACCCATGTTTCCTCCTGTGAGTTGAAGGTTGTTATATTTGGTGTTGGAGCTGAATGTGTGACTCCATCTGCAGAACTCTGCCACGTCAGGTCACATTCATACAGTCCAGTCACAGTGTGGATTATAGATCTATAGAAATACAGCTGCATTGTGTTGCATCATTTGACCGTTGTGTATTTCAATAACTGCTGAGATTAGCATCCCCTTCTTTTCTCTGACTAGACAAGTGTTCGATGTGTGAAATGATCCAAGTAGAAACAGTACCAGTGTTTGACCACAAGGTGTCAGCAAAGAGCCAGAGCACCTGGCTGCAGACTACATGGTTTTCCCATCAAGTCTAAACTGGATAAACTGGAATTCCACCATAGAAACTACTTTCTATGAAAACAAGAAATAAAACTGATGTGAGTGTAAATTCTATTTCACAGAAAACTTGACCAAAGCCTTGATCATCTTTTCATTGGATTTATTTGACATGTAAGTTGTGATTTAGTGTTTTATTCACATACAGTATAAAACAAGTTGAGAGAGAGAGAGAGAGAGAGAGAGAGAGAGAGAGACAGAGAGAAAGAGAGAGAGAGAGAGATAACTAACTCTATAACTTACCCTAACCCTCTAAGGAGGTTATGTTTTCCTCTGTTTGTTTGTTGGTTTGTTTACAAACAGAAGAAGTCCCTGAATCTGAGTGTGAATCCAAATCAGACCATTTTTAAATGTTTGTGTTAAACTCTCACTTCTCAGGTTGTTAACAAAGTAGAAGAGAAGTTTAAAATCTCTAAATAAAACATGAAACAGTTCAGATAAATAACAGCACGTGAGCGCCCCCTGTCTGTCAGATATATTAGTGAAGTCTCCTCACAGTTTGACCAATCAGACCATGTGACCTAATGTTTTATTTACCTGTGCTGCCCCCTTGTGTTCACAGACAGAGTTTAAAAATCAGAGTTAAAAATAATTCTTGTTTTTTCGTCTGTTTTATTGATTTTATTGATCTAGATGTTTTACATTGTTAGTTGCTAAATTATAGCAACTAAACTTGTTCTATTTTAACTTTCTACTTCTTATCAAATGTCTTTTAAATAAAATGTTATTATAGTTCATAGTAATATTTATTTTAATTCCATTTAAAAAATGTCTCAGGTTGAAAAGCACCAAACTGAATAAGATATTTAAATATCAGATATTTTAACTTTATATTTTCATGTGTTAAATGTTTTTTTATCTATCTGAGAAATGACTGCACTTTGTTTTACAAAGATCATAAAGTTTATTACATTTCTTTAAATGCAGAATACGTCATGCTTTTATTTTGACACCAAAACAAACCGAAGAGTGACTTTACAAAAACGATCGTCGTCACGGTCGTGATGTCATCGGTCGTGATGTCATCGGTCGTGATGTCATCGGTCGCATCACAGCACGCCACGAGTTCAGATGAGACAGGAAGTCTGTTCACCACGAGGGCGGCTGATATGAAAACATCTTCTGTAACGGCGTCTCGTACAAAACGGGTTTATTCATGTGCGCTGATGAACATTCACGACACTTTCTGTGTTAGACATTTCTACGTTTTTCCAGAAGCTTCTTTTCGTCCTCACGGCTCCAAACTGAGTCGTCTTCACTTTACACCGAACATGTTCATGTCAGTGATCAACAAACGTTCAGACAAACATCGGACAAATGACTCGGCTGCGTACCACAACGTGTTCGGGCCAAAAACAATCTGAGAAACTTCAAGAGCGACGTTGTAATACCAAGAGAATAAAGAAGTCGAAACTCAATCAAATTTAAGTCGTAATATCACAAGAATAAAGTCGTAGAGACACAGAAACAATTTCACAAGAATAAAGTCGTAATATCACAATGACGTTGGAATATCGTGAGGATAAATTCAGACTTTCTTCTCAATCACGACTTTAATCCCACAACATTACGACTTAAAAATGCAGCTGATGTTACGTCGTAGCTACGAACATGAGAACGAGCGAAGAGATGAAGAGTGAACAGCAGCTGTGGTAAAACAACAGAGTCAATAAAACCATCATGTTCAGGTTTCTCTACCAGTGGAAAAAACTGATCCTTAACAAACATTAAAATACTTGTTTAAAACTTTCCTGAAGTGAAAGCAACATGAACATGAAGTAGAACAGAAAGTGCTCCTCCTCGGACACTGAGTGTTAGAAGAGAATCAGCCTTGGTGTGTGAGCTGTGTATTTTCACTCAGTCGATAAGTTCTGAGCTGTTCAATGTGAAAACATCTGAATCTTGTAAAGTCTCGATTGTTTAACGTTGATCCTGAAAACAATTCTGTATTTTTTTAAGTGTAGTGAGAATATTATTATAATTTCAAATCAACTTCTTTAAAAAGTATTTTTCTTTTACTTTTGAGAAACACTTAAACAAATCAAAGAAGGAAATGACGTCATGATATAGAAGATTTTCGTTTTGTAAAATAACATCTTCAAATAAAACAAACATCTGTTGAATAAAGTAAATGTAGTGGAGGAGGGTTGAAGAAGTTCAAATGAGGTGCAGCAGCGCCCCCTCATGGAACAACCCAGTAACTGCAGTTATCACATCACAGTGAGTTCAGTGTTTGTTTCCATATATTTTCATTGTGGTTTGATCTTCAGCAGATTTACAGTGTGTGTGTGTGTGTCTGTCCGCCCCGAGGGAGGAGACGTAATGTGAAGAGATGTATTGTCAGTCGCTGTGTTGAGTTCATAAGACACCGAATAAAACAAGAAGAGAGAGAGGGGGGAGAAGGAGGGAGGTAGGGAGGGAGGGGGAGAGGGGCGAGGGGGGAGGATACAGTCATAGATACAGGTGGTACAGAGTTTCTAAGGTAAATCAAATACACACAAAGATTCGAACCAGAGACCTTCTCTGCCCATAGTCGAAGTTTCTGCCACTAGACCACCGCCTCTCCAGGTTGAGCTCTCAGGGCCACCGTATGGCCCAGTACCTGGTAACTTCATGGTGAGTTTACAAACTGGTTTGAACTCCACCAGCTGCTGCAGATCAAAGCCACTTGATGGTGAGAAGATCGGTCACCAGTTGGATTTGTTCCGTCTCCCACACGTTGAGCTTCTTTGTTTCTCAGTGTTTGATCCCAACCATCGTCCCACCACCATCAGCCTCTGGGTTCAAGACTCTTCTGCCCAGTGTTCCCAGTCCTTTGTTTCACCACACCAACATTTCTCCACCACAACACAGACTGGGACACTTCTTCTACTTGTTCTGTTCTCAGTTCATCTGACAGCTGATTCATTTGATGATAAAAAGGTTATAAACATATTTATTTCTACATGTGATCAACAGACTGTGACGTATGAAGATGTTTGTTTATGCTTCTTCTTCTTCTTCTTCATCTTCATCATCTCTGACAAACATTCATCCTAACGTCTGTACGATGGTTGTGTCCCCTCCTCCCTCAGCCCCCCCCCCCAGCCTTCACCCCAACTTACACAGTACCCCCCCCCCCCCATCCGTACAGCGCCCCCCCCGACAATAATCTGTTGCAGCCTCCAGTAAAACTTGGTTTTATGATTTCACTTCTTTCATTTTGATTCTAAAATCCTCTTTGTTTTTCTCTATGATTTAGTTTTTGATTTTTTTAACATGTCTTTGGTTTAACCCTCTAACCCTTCTCCATCCACCCCCCCCCCATACCGCTCTCCCCTCCCTCCACCCTCCGATCCTTCCTTCCTCCCTCCCTCCCTCCCTCCCTCCCTCCCTCCCTCCCTTCCTTCATTCTTCCTCCTCTTCCTCCCTCCCTCCCTCCCTCCTTCCTCCCTCCCTCCCTCCCTCCCTCCCTCCCTCCAGTTTAGAGACCGCCAAATCCACCGCCCAGTCCTCCTCCATGCCGTCTCCCGTTGACCTGACCATGAGCTTCACCCAGCCCGCCCCCCCCGCCTCGTCCTCCTCCTCCTCCCCCCTGGCAGCGATGGGCGCCGCGATGCCCCCCGCTCCCCTCCTGGGGTCTCCCTACGCCTTCCCCCTCTCCAGCCTCCTGGGAGTGAAGTCCATCCCCTACCTGGCCCTCTCCAGCCCTCCTGCCTCAGCCATCGGGGGTCCCTTGTTACCAGGCTCAATGCAGACGGCAGCGTCGGCAGCCGTCCCGGTGCAGGCTCATGCGGTGGCGGCCCTGGCGTCCTACACGGCGAAGATCTCCTCCTCAGCCAACGGGATGAAGAAGCCGGAGAGACAGAAGTTTGCTCCGTACTGAAGAGGAGAGGAAACGTCACTGAGGTATCTGGTCTCAGACTGAGGGCAGTTTCATTTCCCTTCTGTTTCTCCATCACTCTCTGGTGCACTTTCTCACTCTCTCACTTGTCTTTGTCCCTTTCTTCCATTTGTCTCGTGTCTCTGTGGAAGTGGGATCACTGGAAGACGTTTGTCTCTGATAGAGTCTCAATGTGATGGGGGTGCAGGAAGTGAGGCTGTTTCACCAGGTGATGCTGTTTCCGGCTCAGAGTGACTGATCCGACCGAACAGCTCAGAGATCACATGTGGTTGGTTTGTTGTTGAAGAGCAGCTCCTCTTACTCAGAGAGCAATCCTTTCACAATAAAAGCCTCCCTCTGGGTTCCTGGTGGAAGCTTTTATTGTGAAGCAGCAGAAGATGAGCCCGACCTGCTCGTCAGCCAGAAAACAATGAAACTAGGAAATGTCGAGAAACCAAAGATTTAAGCGATGGAAGCATTCAGGTTTATTTTTAACTGTAAAATGACCCAACAGTTAAAATCTGGTCTTAAAACAATCAGTGGTTTCACGTTTTCTTTGTTAAACTCTCAGATATCGGCCTCAGAAACCCTGCAGGGTTCTAAAGGACCTGAACTCTGACTCATCTGAAACCAACAAACCTCAGAGACTCAGGATGAAGGCTTTTAGAAACAGAAGAGACGGATGTGAAGACGTTTACTGTTGTTCTGTGCTCAACACATTTTAATGCACACGTGGGAAAATCTGCTGACCAATCAGAGCAGACTATCGGGGGGGGGGGGGGGGTGTTGAAGAGACAGTGTTTGAGACAGAGGCTGAGGAGAGGACGCTGAGCATTAGAGCATGAACACATTTCTGAAACCTTCCTGTGATTTATTCAACAGGGAAAATATACATTTAGGAGATAAAATGTGTTGTTACATAAAGTTTGACTTTAGTGTTTTAATCTTTAAGGTGATTCAAGTTGTGTGTTGTTTTCATTTAGAGACACAAACTCTCTGTTTGATTTAATGAGACAAATCTAACTCAGTAGAATCCCAGCTTCCTCTTCCTTCACATCCCAGTGTTCCACTGATCCCAGTTCCCACGTCTCACTGAACTCTTTCTTTGTGACGCTGCCCTCGTCTCACGATCTGATGATTCTGAGGTTCCAGGTGATTTGGGCCACGAAGCCTCTAAAAGCCATAAAGACTTTTCAGCTTTTCTCCTTTATTCTACTGTGTCCTCACATATTTATTGACTAATATGAAATATTCCCTCAGAGAGTTTATATCACTGGTCACTAACACTGAGCTGAACGACTCGGCTTTTGTATTCAATGATGTCGACTTGTATAAAACTACTTCCTGTCTGCTTCCTGTCTCTTTTTGATTTCTTTAGTTTGTTGTAAAGAGTTTTTTAAAACATACAACAGATTTTAAAAGTTCTCTTTCTGTGTTAACAGTCTGTTTTTGTTTTCATTCTCAGTTCTTAATTTCAAATGTGTTGTTTAAATTATTTGTTTAACTTATTAAAGGAGTATTACATTTACAGTTTTAGAAACAAACTTTTCCAACATGGCTGCAGGTAAATACTGTAAAACTGAACTTGTTTTTTTTAGTTGTGTGAACAAAGATTAATAACCTGTATCATTGATGCTAATAACCAGATGTTGTGTTAGATAGAAGAGTTGTGTTTTCACTTGTGAGTTCAAACTGGACGTTTTAACACAAACACACACTTTCTGAGCGGGAACTCGTCGTCTCCACCTTCAGCCGCAGAACTAGAATCAAGTAGATCCACTTCCTGTCTGCGCAGAGGAAGTGACCATGTCATGTGATGATCTAACCATGACCTCGTCAGATCTGACCACAAACATCAGAGAGAGAAGAACGACCTGAAATTATCTTTGAGAAAAATTATTAAAACATGGATTTCATTTATACTGCAGCCAGCCACCAGAGGGCGATCAAGAGGCGTTGGCTTCACTGTTATGGAGCTGATCATGTGACTGACCATGTGACTGATCATGTGACTGATCATGTGACTGATCATGTGACATGGGTCCCTCACTGCTGTTTCCTGTGACCGATGGAGAATCAGACGTGTTTATCTACTTGTTGTAGTTCTGTGGCCGAAGCGTTTAATCACGTGACAGATGTTTACTGTTTGTTTATTAATCGACCTGATGCTCAGAACATTTTACTGACACACACACACACACACATACACACACACATACACACACACAGACACACACACACACACACACACACACACACACACAAAGACACACACACACAAACACACACACACACACACACAGACACACACACACAGACACACACACACACACACACACACAGACACACACACAGACACACACACACACACACACGCAGACACAAACACACACACAGACACACACACACACAGACACACACAGGCTGTGTTTTCAGAAACTTTCACGTCGTCTTCGTTTCGTCCGTTGGTTCAAAATCATTCAGAGAAAAATGTTCAATATTAAACAAACGTATTTATTTTTATAAACCTCGAGGAACCGATCACTCATCCGTCCTCTTCACACTCACCTCTTGTCTTTTTTTTACTTCCTGTCCCTCGTCCACGTGTCCTCCGTCTATTTGCATGAGTGTGATTTGAATTGATGTCTATGCAAAAGCGTCTCTGTGTGGTTCGGCTCACGTGCGTGGGCTCACGTGCACGCTGCGCTGGTGCTCGTGCACGTGAAGCTGTGCTGGTGCTCGTGCACGTGAAGCTGCGCTGGTGCTCGTGCACGTGAAGCTGAAATCAAAGGGCTACAGTCGACACCGGGTCTGATTCACGCTGCGGACACAACCACGACCAATCACACGCCTGCGTTTATAAAACAAGAACAAAACATACAAACAAATTTCTACTGAAACAAAACAAAGAAACAAACTTCCAGATACTTCACTCAGTACACGTACATGTAGTACACGTGTACTCTGGTGTACTCCCTCAAATCAAACCAGACATAACGATCACAACATCAACAACTAAATTATCAACCATGTGTCACATGACGTGGAAATGATGCCGACATAGATAAAGATGTAAATAAAGATGGACGACACATCTCCACTTCCTGCTGTTCTCATAAAAACGAAGCCAAGTATCTCAAATACAAACGCTGCCATCTTGTGGTGATGACATCACTTGTGCAGCAGTGATCGTGGAGTAGAGGCGTGATTTTAAAGTCCCGCCTAAATCTACACTCGACCAATCACAAGGCGATTTCATCTGTCAATCGTGACACGATCATATAAAGACAGGCTGAGACGTAGTGATGACAGCTGAGACCGGCTTCTGATTGGTCGAGCTGATGTATCATCAGCACCACGATCACGAATGACTGCAAATTATGTTTTAACCACAAGATGGCAGCGTTTGTATTCAAAATATTTTGTGTTCATTTCTGGAGGAAGTGGAGATGTGTCATCATCTTTGTTTATAATCTATGATTCTTAATATCACAGATTCACGTCACTAAACATGTTTCACTTCCTGTTTGGACGTGAAAACAACCAGAGGACGGACGTGACGTGAATCAGACCCTCGGAGCAGAGACGAAGGTTTTCAGCGACGCTACACGAGTCGACACCGAACACAGAGAAGAATCAACCATTTAATGAAGCTCTCATTCCAAGACACACATGAACCTGTACAGCAAACACACACTTACACAAACACAAGAGAAACGCACACACTCACCAACCAATCGCCGAACTAAACGAGTTCTGAATTCTTTACTGCACTTGAACATGAAAAGTCCATTAGGACCAGATCTTTCCTGCTGATGTTCTCCATCGTTTCATTTGTGCTTCCTGTGAAGACGAGAGCTCAGTGTGTCAGCGTGTTCCTGATTCTGTTTTCTTTACATTCATGTTCTAATAAATAAAACCCACACTGAAACAAACAAAGAGGCCGAGTCGTGTTTATCATGAAGTCGTGTTTACACAGGATTACTGCCTGGAGCTGTGGGTTTACTGTAGAGACCAGTAACTGTACAGTGTTCACCAGAACAACACTGAAGCTGGTTCCATACATGAACTCAACCACGTGTTCCTGACGTGTTCCTGACGTGTTCCTCACATGTTCCTGACTATTTCCCGGTCATTTGACAGGCAGTGGTTTGGAATTGCAAGGAAGTGACATCATGATATACTTCTGTGTCTAATGTGTTTTTCCGATGTCCCACCACTGCTGAATGCTGCTGAAGGCCGACCTGCTCTCTCTGTGGGAAAACCAAAACAACTTAAAAGCATTTCTAAAAGCCTGGTCGTTTAAAAGAGCTGTGTTAAAATGCCAGTAGGCGCTCTTTAAACTAACATTTCTAATAAAAACAGAGCAAGAGACTAAACAATGATCAGTAAAACCCTCCGGCTGAATAAAACACCTTTTTAAAATATTTAAATGGTGTTTAAAACAATAGAGTCGATCCAGTCTAGCCAGGGATAACACATTGTCTCTGGCATGGCTCCAGGTGTATTGTCTGTGATTACTGTTAAAAAGCCTCCACACATCAGACAGGTCATGTGCCTCGGTCAGTTGGTCCATTCTGAGACCTGATGCAGGATGTGGTTCTAAGTGATTCCTTTCTAAAGTGGGATTTCCTGTGCAGTTAAAATCACCTCCTAAAAACATAAAATCATCACCACTACAGGTATGAACAGTGTCATCTAAAATGTTTAAAAGTTCCATCCTGTCCACCCTATTCGTGGAGCATAGACATTTAAAATCACTTCCCCATTGAAAGCCCTCCTCCAGTCACACTCATTGTCTTCAGTGCTGTGGGTTTCTTGTAAAAACATAATATCAATTCTGTTAATATCCATGAGTTTAAAAACAGCCGCTCTTTTAAAATCAGCTCTGGCTCCGTTCACATTTAAAGTGCTGATTTTAAAATCACACATGGATAAAAGAAAGAGAAAAACAGTCAGTAAACAGGTCAGTAAAAGAGAAGAGTAAAAGGACTTTTTAAAACTCATCATCATCAGGGATCATTTGACCTTTTACTCTCAACACGAGTTTCCTGAGTCTATAAATTTGTTGGTCTGTTAAAAACTCTGCTTCTGGCCTGATGATGAACACATTACGCGTCAGATAAATGTCTCGTTCTTTGATTTGTCAGATGTATGTCACCAGATGTGCTTTAAGTTAACTTCCATGTCATCTGGTGAAAGTCCGAACACAGAATAAACTGTAAACTTAATACCAGGCTTCACAATCTGATGCTCCTCTTCATAGGAGACACAGGGAGCATTGAAGAACACACACGCGTCACCAGCTCCACGCAAAGTGCTTCTGTTTGTCGCTGGTGATCATTACAACGCACACACACCAAACAACAGGTACATGTAAACATCCCTCACATCAACAAGGAGGAAGCTCGAGCGGTGTTTTCATGAGTCCAGTTGGTGAACGTGCTTCTAATGGACGTGTGGAGCTGCACGTGTCCTCCTGTCGCTGCTGGTTGAAGTCAGCGGACGGGATTTTAAAAGATGTTCTCGTTGTTGTCGATGATCAGGTTCATTCATCGGAGAATGAAAACAACCGCTCATCACAGAACGGGTGTGTTTGTTTGTCACAGTTTCCTTAATGCAAGTGTTGTTTATCTGTGTGAAATCAACAGACGATCTTGTGTGTCGAGTGTGTTGTCAACATGACACATGTGTGTCGAGGCAAACCTGGAAAACTAACTTAACGTCTCCATTGTCAAACAACGTGTTGTGTATTTCTTCTCTTCAGTCAGATGGCTGCGTGCTTTGTTGGAGCTGTGTCAGTCGAAGGAGTAAATAAAGTTCCCTGTGTAACTATGAAAACTCTGGCAAATTATAATAGTGATAAATAATAATAATAAAACTATTTACATTTTTTTGTATTTTAACAAACAATGTGGTGTGGTGATACAGGAAATTGAGGACGCTTCATGAAACATCATCATTCAAAATAAAGTGCCTTTTGTGTCAGTGTCATCTTCAGACTAAATATAAATGTGAAAGAATTCCACCACGGGAATCGATCTGCTGTGGTCCACATTGAAAAAGATTTGAGTATATTAACACTGATCAGTCTGATGATACGTGTCACCGCTATGTTCTGGTGACTGTGAAGCCTGTGCACATCTTACCATGGGTTATTGTTTCAGGGAACACGCCCAGGTTAACTTGTGTCACAATTTCCCCCGAAAGTAGAAACAGAACTTTTCTCTCTGAGATGTTTTTCTTCTCGTTACATCTGGTTTGTCACAGAGGAAATGATCCATGTGTTTGACTCATAGACTGAATATAAAGGCTTTGACTGGGATGTGCTGCTGTTATACTGCAGCGCCACCTGTGGGTCAAAAGTAGAAAAGCCACCACCGCTCTGCACCTGATGCAGAAATGAAAACGTCCCATTTTTAAGTCCAGAGTTTTGATCTTTTGTGTCAAAGACAAAACTCTGATTTTAAACTCAAAGTGATTTCAATGTGTTGAACTTTGTGTTGAACTAAATTAATTTGTGACGTGAATCCAGGAACTTTAAGATCATAAACAAACATATACACAGAATGTGGTTCTACACACATGGAGACACACTGAGGGACAAAGGTGGACAATAATAAAGACAAACTTAAACACACTGTATGTGACTCTTTATAGAGGGTTTATATATTCTGCTTGTGTTGTGTCATTTCAATAAACACATTCTTCATGTGAATAAACACAATCGGGGCAAGAAGGTTGCTGGTTTGAATCCGGTTCAGATGGGGTCTTCCTGTGTGGAGTCTGCATGTTCTCTCCGTGTTTTCTCCAGGTGCTCTGGCTTCATCTCACAAACACATGCAGATTAGGGGTTGTGTAGATTGGAGACTACACACAAGCTGCTGCTGCTTCAGCCTCTGGATCCTCAGGACACAGCTCAGCCTCCGTCCACACACACTGTCCTCTTCACACTCACCTCCACTAAGACCACCCCCACCTGTTGAGAGAAGAAGACATCAGTGTCACAGAGACTCACTTCATCAGCTGTGAGTCAGTGATGCAGCTCATCCAGTAGAAAGAGCAGCAGGGACTTCAGTCCTGTTCAGAGGTGGAGCAGCTTCCTCTCTGCTTCATGTTCACGTGTTGGAATGAACACGCTAAGAGCTCAGTGTGTGTCCTCTGCATGTCAAAGTGCAGAGTGGACACCTGAGAGGTGGATTTACTGCTGTTACAGGTGAAGCCATGTTTCACTGTGTGTTGATGAACATCTGCTTCTGACAAACTGGGACCAGAGGAGACAGATGGACCTCAGCAGAGGTTCTGCTCTGTATAAAGAGCTCCTGGTTACCATGTGATGAGGAGAGGCTTCAGTCCCACTGATCTCAGAGCTGTGACAAAGATCCACCAGATCAGTTCTTCACTGATGAAGTGAGAGGACAAAGTGTCTCAGATCAGATGAAGACGACACCGTCTCTGTCCCTCGTGTGAGGCTGTCAGCTGTGGTCCAGCTTCACTTCCTGTTCACATGAAAACAACAACAACTGTCGTCTTCACGTCAACTCAGTCACATGATCCCAAGCAGCTTGTGGCTCGTCTGATTGGCCGACTGTTGTCTCTCTGTGTCTCTGTCCAATCCTGACGTCTGTCCTCATTGTCCTCTCACAGCTTCACTGAGGAAACACTGAGGCCTGAACTATGAAGACACTTCAACATGTCCAGGAGATCTTTCTGAGATCAGCTCAACTGAACCTGACAGACACAGTCAGGCTAAGTGGTCACATGACGTTGGTTATCAACTCGTTAAGTTAACTCAGGTTTTCCTCATCGAGATCTGAGCGGGAGCATCAAAGGGGCGGGGTTTACAGTGTGTGACCAATCACAGACATGGACAGTTTGCCCCCTGGTGGCATCTAGTAAAAATATATCACGTGACCACGACATAATAACGTGTGAACGAGATAAATAACTCGAGGCCACGAGATCTGAATCTGTTGTTTACTAACAAGACGAGAGGAAGACAAGAGGACACACACTGACACACTGTCTCTGAGGACACACACTGTCTCTGAGGACACACACATGGACCTGTCTCCAGGAAGCTGAGGTCATCTGGTGTTTTGGGGACAGGATGAGTCTGGAGACATTGAGATGTTCTGGGTGAGTTAGAGATCAACTGAACCAATCAGACGTTGATTTAAACTTCCCTTATCCGTCCCTTTAAGGAGAGTGTGCACCACACAACAGTGGAGAGTCACTGTGGTCAGTGGGCGGAGCTTCTATACGGGTTGATCTCCAACTTAACCTGGAGCAGGTTAGCCGTTCATCAGAAGTTACCATGGTGATTGACCTGGTTAAGAAGTGGACGAGCTTCGTAGAACTGAAAAAACTAAACTGAAGTTAACCTGATAACCACAAATCCTGCTTGGTAGCACAGACCCTGGATCTGTGATACTGACTGTGTTTAGTAAAATACTGATGAGAGCAGCGTCGACTGACTCCAACCATCTACTGACCTCAGAGTCTTCAGTCGACAGGTTGAACTCTGCTGTAGATCAAGAAGCTCCTTCACTCCTGAGACCTGCAGGTTGTTGTTCCTCAGATCCAGTTTTCTCAGATGAGAGGGGTTTGACCTCAGAGCTGAAGCCAGAGAAGAACAGCTGATCTCTGACAGTCTGCAGCGAAACAACCTGGATAAAGAATAAAACTTAACTGTAAATTAAACTGAGTTCATGTGTGAAAATAACAGACACATATTCATGTGAGCACAGACTCATAACATGGAAGATAAATATTAAATCAGATCTACAAAAGTCAGTCAGTGAACTGACCTCAGAGTCTCCAGTCGACAGGTTGGACTCTGTAGAAAAACACACAGCTCCTTCACTCCTGAGTCCTGCAGGTCGTTTAGATTCAAATCCAGTTCTCTCAGATGAGAGGGGTTTGATCTCAGAGCTGAAGCCAGAGAAGAACAGCTGATCTCTGTCAGTCTGCAGCGGCTCAACCTGTATAAAGAATAAAACTTAACTGTAAATTAAACTGAGTTCATGTGTGAAAATAACAGACACATATTCATGTCAGCACAGACTCATAACATGGAAGATAAATATGAAATCAGACATGTTGGACTAAAAACGAGTCCTGATTCAGTACAAATAGATTATTTGGACCCGGTCTCTGTCCTGCAGATCAGTTTAGGAAATCCAGAACTAAACTCAGTGTTTTAACAAGTAGCTGAATATTTAAAATGTTACAGATTAATTAATGAATGAATTCAAGTTATGAATGAAGAGGAATTATGTTAAAGTAGAATTAAATGAGATAAATTGTGTATAAATGCTGTTTTATAGATATGAGATCTACAAAAGTCAGTCAGTGAACTGACCTCAGAGTCTCCAGTCGACAGGTTGGACTCTGTAGAAAAACACACAGCTCCTTCACTCCTGAGTCCTGCAGGTCGTTGTCAGTCAGATCCAGTTCTCTCAGATGAGAGGGGTTTGACCTCAGAGCTGAAGCCAGAGAAGAACAGCTGATCTCTGTCAGACTGCAGTCCTCCAACCTGGATAAAGAAATATGAATATTAGAATGTGTCCTCCTGTTGTTGTGGATCGTCATCATGTCAACACAGACTCTCAACATGCTGCTGACCTCAGTCCAGTCTGTGACCTGAAGATAAATATCAGATCAGACATGTTGGACCATTGTTTCATTCATCAGCTTCTTCTCTGTGTGTTGGTCACTGAGCAGGTTTGTGTAATTAAACACTGTTTAAAGTAGAGATGGCTCCTGATGTCACTTCCTGTTTGTTTCTATACTTATCAACTGTCCAACGTGTTTCAATCAGAATGTGTCTTATTTTGAAAACCTGAGGAGGACGAGTGCTCGGCCTCAGTCCACATGTTATTTACTGACACTTTCTTAGTGATCAGGAGCAGGTGAGTGCAGGTGAATGGAGTTGATGAGGTGGACGTGACTGACAGGCTGGGTGAGTGACAGATGACTGAGGGACAGTGAGCAGAGCAGGACTGAGACAATTTAAATAAATAATGACCCAATAAGAAAGAAAGTCTGAAAAGTGAAGAAGGATTTAAGGACCTCAGAGTCTCCAGTCGACAGTTTGGACTCTCCAGTCCAGAACACAGCTCCTTCACTCCTGAATCCTGCAGCTTGCTTCCACTCAGATCCAGTTCTCTCAGATGTGAGGGGTCTGACTTCAGAGCTGAGGCCACGACTTCACAGTGAGTCTCTCTGAGTTCACACCAACCCAGTCTGTAATTAAAGAAAATATCAAATCTGTGAGAATTAAATCAGAAAACACAACATTCATACAAAACGTGATCATGTGACCCTCACCCTGGTAAATCCCCTCTTTGTTAAAACTCCTCAAGAGAATCCTTTCAGATTTGGTTCAAGCGTTCATTCAGACTAACAGAGGAACTCATTAGATTCAGGTGGTCAGAGGTCAAAGGTCAAGGTCACAGAACATGTTCATGGCCTCTTGAACATGATATCTCAAATCTGTCTTCAGAGGATTTCTTCACATTTTGACTCAAAGAGAAACTGATTAGATTTCAGTGGTCAAAGGTCAAAGGTCACAGTGACCTCATGTTATTGTGAAGTCAACATGTCAGGAACCTGGAGGGACGGACACTGCACTGGTTGGTGGTGGAGGACAAACTCAGAGTGGGAACTCTGGTTTCACAAGAAAGAAGAAGAAACTATATTTCCTGCTTCTTCAGTTTAAAGGAACCGTCAGTGATTCTCATCCAAACACTGATTCAGGGATCGTCTCCTCACTCTGTGCTGTTTGCTCATATATATATATATACATATATACATACACTCCTGATCAAAATCTTAAGACCAGTTAAAAAATTGCATGAATTTGCATTTGCACTGTTGGATCTTAGGAAGGTTCATATATTTATATTTATTTATATATATATATATATATATAAACAGTATATGCAATAATCTCCCGTGGACCCCACATGGTCGTATGTCTGAACCCTCAAACTCCAGCACAGTGATCAAATTGGATTTCACTCTCCACATCTGATCTAGTTGTTCTTATATGTACATAATAATAATAACTTTATTACACACACACACACACACAAACACACACACACACACACACACACACGCACACACAAACACACACACGCACACACACACACACAAACACACACACACACACACATGTTATTGATCATGTCTGGACTCACACAGCCTTCCTGCAGTTCCTCACAGCTGGGATCAGTCTCTGTCGACCCTGTTCTGATGTGTTGAACTTCTCCAGGTCCAACTCATCCAGAACCTCCTCTGACATCTGCAGCATGTAGGCCAGAGCTGAGCAGTGGATCTCAGAGAGTTCCTCCTCTGATCTGTTCTTTGACGTCAGGAACTGTTTCATCTGCTGATGAACTGAGTGGTCGTTCATCTCAGTCAGACAGTGGAAGATGTTGATGCTTCTGTCAGGAGAAATGTCATCACTCTTCATCTCCTTCAGGTTGTTGATGACTCTCTGGATGATATTTGGATTGTTCCCTGTCCGACCCAGCAGGTCTCCTAAGACTCTCTGGTTGGACTCCAGACTGAGGCCGTGAAGGAAGCGAACAAACAGGTCCAGATGACCATTTGTACTGGTGAGGGATTTCTCCATGGTTCTCTTCAGGAGGTCATCCAGGGAGAAGGTACTGTCTGTGTCCCCATAGGTTCCCAAGAAGTTGTTGAGTTCTTCTGTGTTCCTCTCGGTGTAACAGTGGAACATGTAGACTGCAGCCAGAAACTCCTGAACGCTCAGATGCACAAAGCAGTAGACTGATTTCTGGAAGATCACACACTCTCTTCTGAAGATCTCAGTACAAACTCCTGAGTACACCGAGGCCTCTGTGACATTAAGACCACACCGCTCCAGGTCTTCTTGGTAGAACATGATGTTTCCTTCCTCCAGATGTTTAAGTGCCAGCCTCCCCAGCTTCAGGAGAACGTCCCTGTCAGCCTCCGTCAGCTGCTGTGGACTCGTCTCATGTCCCTCACCGTACTTGTTGTTCTTCCTCTTTGTCTGAACCAGCAGGAAGTGTGAGTACAGGTCAGTCAGGGTCTTGGGCAGCTCTCCTCTCTGGTCTGTGGTCAACATGTGCTCCAGAACTGTAGCACTGATCCAGCAGAAGACTGGGATTTGACACATGATGTGGAGGCTCCTGGACGTCTTGATGTGTGAGATGATTCTTCTGCACAGCTTTTTATTACTGAATCTCCTCCTGAAGTACTCCTCCTTCTGGACCTCAGTGAAGCCTCGTACTTCTGTGACCCTGTCAACACATGCAGGAGGGATCTGATTGGCCGCCGCAGGTCTGGAGGTTATCCAGACGAGAGCCGAGGGAAGCAGATTCCCCCGGATGAGGTTTGTCAGCAGCACGTTGACTGATGACCTCTGTGTGACCTCAGACACAAGCTTCCTGTGGTTGAAGTCCAGAGAAGGTCTGCTTTCATCCAGGCCGTCAAAGATGAACAAAGGTTTACAGACAGCGAGCGTCTCTGCAGTGAGCTTCTGTAACGCTGGATGGAAAACATGGAGCAGCGTGAGAAGACTGTGCTGCTGGTCCTTCACCAGGTTCAGCTCCCTGAACGAAAGCACAGCCAGCAGACCCACATCCTGGTTCTCTAAACCCTCTGCCCAGTCCAGAGTGAACTTCTGCACCGAGAAGGTTTTTCCAACGCCAGCGACGCCGTTGGTCAGGACGACTCTGATGCTGCTCTGCTGGTCAGTGGAGGCTTTAAAGATGTCGTGGACCTTGATGGGAGTGTCCTGGAGGATCTTCATCTTGGAAGCCGTCTCAAGCTGCCTCACCTCATGTTGAGTATTAACCTCTTCACTCTGTCCCTCTGTGATGTAGAGCTCAGTGTAGATCCTGTTGAGGAGGGTTCTACTTCCTGTTTCATCACTTCCTTCAGTCACATGTTCACATCTCCTCCTCACACTGAGCTTATGTTCATCTAAATCCTCCTGCAGACCACGATCTGCTGAAAGACAAGAAACAATGTGAGAGACAGAGAATCTGAGAATCTGCTGATTGTTTTCATCAGATACAGAAAAACTACAGAAAATAAAAGCTTTTTAACTTTGTGCTTTTCTAACGATGTTAAATGTTGATGCTGTATGAAGGAACAAAATAAAACCACATGTGCTGTTGTCAGAAGTGAAGACATCAGCAGACACATGTACAGTGCTGCTCTGACCGGCTGTCTGACCTCCAGCTCCTGGTCTGGA
The DNA here is from genome assembly GCF_947347685.1 of Pleuronectes platessa. Lineage (NCBI taxonomy): Eukaryota > Metazoa > Chordata > Actinopteri > Pleuronectiformes > Pleuronectidae > Pleuronectes > Pleuronectes platessa. The sequence goes on from NC_070627.1 coordinate 630,854, forward strand.
TCTTTTTCCACACTGGGGACAGGAGGAGTCTCCTGAAGAACCAGACTGGTCCCAGTATGAGGTGATGCACTGTCTGCAGAACCAGTGTCCACAGCTGGTGGAGACTAGATCCTTCAGGACGTCCTGACACGAAGCACAGCAGGACGACTGCTCCTCCTCAGAAACATGACTCCTCTTCCTCTCCCTGTGAAGACATGTCCTGATAACTCACATGTCACAGTCACAGGTTGTCATCACTTCTGTCAAGGAGGTTTTTTGTTCACCCAGTATGTTTGTGTGTTGGTTGGTTCGTTAGTGGGATTATAAAAAACAACAGATTACCAGTAAACTTGGTGGAAGGTTGTGGTCTGTGAACCAGATGGGGGGGGGGGGGGGGTCCTCTTTCACAGACATGTTCAGAGGACTGATGTTTACCAGTGTGTGGAATTTGGTGCAGATCCAAATCCAAATGAGTCTCTAGTGGATTTCAAAGTGGTTTCATAAGGAGCGTGTTGGTTCTTGGTGGAGGTCTGAGCTCTTTGAGTGATTCTGAGAGATTAGTCACCAACTTCAATGAAGCTGTGTCCTAATGCAGGGGCCACACTAGAGGAAACTAGATCCTCTTCAGAGCAGGTCCCAGTAGAAACAGTCTCTTACTCTGTGGGTGAGGGTCCAGGTTCATTACTGAAGTTTGGAGGAAGACCTCCTTTGGACCAGTCACTCTTCAGAGACAGACAGCTGGACCCTGGAGACTCTGCTCTCAGTCTGTGGTCCTGACCTCTGCAAACACAAACATGTTTTTATTCAGAACACATCATTCACTGGTTCCTTCTGTGAGGATTCAGTTTGGAGCTTCACATGTTTGTAGCAGGTCTCTTACTTTGTGGTTGAGGGTCCAACTTGCTCTGAAGTGTCCTCGTCCATGTTGCACCGGCTGCGGCTCAGTTGTGGTTCAGGCCACGCTGCTCTTCTAGATATTCAAGGTCTGGTCTATTTCCTTCTGGTTCTGTGCTCAGTTTACAGCAGAACACAGTGAAATGATCTTTCACACCAGTTTCAATCTTTATCTGTTGAAAATGTCACAAACACAAATATTTGCAACACTTCCTGTAGCCTACCCATTTCAAAATAAAAGCACTCCAGCGTTTCTGGCGACTGAAACTATTGATTTATTTTTTAAATGTTTTATTGTGAAATAGAAGCAGGGCTTCATAGTTTGTAGTACTGGTATTTATTTGAGTATAAAAGGAGTACTTATATACAAGGAAATACAGTGATCACATCAGAAACCTCAGGAAGGATGTAGTTACATTATTTGTCTCTCTCTCTCTCTCTCACACTTTACGTCGACAAACTACGAATTGCATCACTTCCTGTTTTTCTAAGCTCACAGGAATCAGGACAAACAAGTTCATAAACACACCCAAGGACACACACACACACACACACACACACATACACACACACACACACACACACACTCAGGTGACTGTAACTTATGATTGTGAAAACACGTTGTATTATTAAACACTTGATGAACAGATGAAGATAAAAAGTGAAGCTGTGAGTTAACTCTGTTAATTAGTCCTTTGAAGCTCTTTGATCCAGACCTGCTGTTCACATCTTGGGATCCGATCACATGACGTCTGTCACCAGGTGTGAACTGACAAACTTAGAGTCATGTGATCAGCAGACGGATGTTAACAGCAGGTGTGAGAGTGAGACAGTGAAACTTTCAGAAAGTTGTGTTCACACTCACCTGCTCACTTTCCTTCCTTCTGCTCGTCCAGGTGAAAATGGAGTCTGACACTTCCCTGTTCTCAGGCTCCTCCTCCCTGTTGAACCAGTTCACTCTTGAAAACATCCAGTTCATGAAGATGAACATGTCATGTCAGCAAAGAGCCAGAGCACCTGGCTGCAGACAACATGGTTTTCCCATCAAGTCTAAACTGGATTAACTGGAATTCCACCATAGAAACTACTTTCTATGAAAACAAGAAATAAAACTGATGTGAGTGTAAATTCTATTTCACAGAAAACTTGACCAAAGCCTTGATCATCTTTTCATTGGATTAATTTGACATGTAAGTTGTGATTTAGTGTTTTATTCACATACAGTATAAAACGAGTTGAGAGAGAGAGAGAGAGAGAGAGAGAGAGAGAGAGAGAGAGAGAACTCTAACTCTATAACTTACCCTAACCCTCTAAGGAGGTTATGTTTTCCTCTGTTTGTTTGTTAATTTGTTAACAAACAGAAGAAGTCCCTGAATCTGAGTGTGAATCCAAATCAGACCATTTTTAAATGTTTGTGTTAAACTCTCACTTCTCAGGTTGTTAACAAAGTAGAAAAAAAGTTTAAAATCTCTAAATAAAACATGAAACAGTTCAGATAAAGAACAGCACGTGAGCGCCCCCTGTCTGTCAGATATATTAGTGAAGTCTCCTCACAGTTTGACCAATCAGACCATGTGACCTAATGTTTTATTGACCTGTGCTGCCCCCTAGTGTTCACACGTTTTCTGCAGTGACAACAACAGAGTTTAAAAATCAGAGTTAAAACTAATTCTTGTTTTTTCGTCTGTTTTATTGATTTTATTGATCTAGATGTTTTACATTTTTAGTTTCTAAATTATAACAACTAAACTTGTTCTATTTTAACTTTCTACCTCTTATCAAATGTCTTTTAAATAAAATGTTATTATAGTATATAGTAATATTTATTTTAATGCCATTTATAACATTTCTCAGGTTGAAAAGCACCAAACTGCATAAGATATTTAAATATCAGATATTTTAACTTTATATTTTCATGTGTTAAATGTTTTTTTATCTATCTGAGAAATGACTGCACTTTGTTTTACAAAGATCATAAAGTTTATTACATTTCTTTAAATGCAGAATACGTCATGCTTTTATTTTGACACCAAAACAAACCGAAGAGTGACTTTACAAAAACGATCGTCGTCACGGTCGTGATGTCATCGGTCGTGATGTCATCGGTCGTGATGTCATCGGTCGCATCACAGCACGCCACGAGTTCAGATGAGACAGGAAGTGTGTTCACCACGAGGGCGGCTGATATGAAAACATCTTCTGTAACGGCGTATCGTACAAAACAGGTTTATTCATGTGCGCTGATGAACATTCACGACACTTTCTGTGTTACACATTTCTACGTTTTTCCAGAAGCTTCTTTTCGTCCTCACGGCTCCAAACTGAGTCGTCTTCACTTTACACCGAACATGTTCACGTCAGAGATCAACAAACGTTCAGACAAACATCGGACCAATGACTCGGCTGCGTACCACAACGTGTTCGGGCCAAAAACAATCTGAGAAACTTCAAGAGCGACGTTGTAATACCAAGAGAATAAAGAAGTCGAAACTCAATCAAATTTAAGTCGTAATATCACAAGAATAAAGTCGTAGAGACACGGAAACAATTTCACAAGAATAAAGTCATAGAGACACAGAAACAATTTCACAAGAATAAAGTCCTAATATCACAATGACGTTGGAACATCGTGAGGATAAATTCAGACTTTCTTCTCAATCACGACTTTAATCTCACAACATTACGACTTAAAAATGCAGCTGATGTTACGTCGTAGCTACGAACATGAGAACGACCGAAGAGATGAAGAGTGAAGAGCAGCTGTGGTAAAACAACAGAGTCAATAAAACCATCATGTTCAGGTTTCTCTACCAGTGGAAAAAACTGATCCTTAACAAACATAAAAATACTTGTTTCAAACTTTCCTGAAGTGAAAGCAACATGAACATGAAGTAGAACAGAAAGTGCTCCTCCTCGGACACTGAGTGTTAGAAGAGAATCAGCCTTGGTGTGTGAGCTGTGTATTTTCACTCAGTCGATAAGTTCTGAGCTGTTCAATGTGAAAACATCTGAATCTTGTAAAGTCTCGATTGTTTAACGTTGATCCTGAAAACAATTCTGTATTTTTTTAAGTGTAGTGAGAATATTATTATAATTTCAAATCAACTTCTTTAAAAAGTATTTTTCTTTTACTTTTGAGAAACACTTAAACAAATCAAAGAAGGAAATGACGTCACGATATAGAAGATTTTCGTTTTGTAAAATAACATCTTCAAATAAAACAAACATCTGTTGAATAAAGTAAATGTAGTGGAGGAGGATTGAAGAAGTTCAAATGAGGTGCAGCAGCGCCCCCTCATGGAACAACCCAGTAACTGCAGTTCTCACATCACAGTGAGTTCAGTGTTTGTTTCCATATATTTTCATTGTGGTTTGATCTTCAGCAGATTTACAGTGTGTGTGTGTGTCTGTCCGCCCCGAGGGAGGAGACGTAATGTGAAGAGATGTATTGTCAGTCGCTGTGTTGAGTTCATAACACACCGAATAAAACAAGAAGAGAGAGAGGGGGGAGAAGGAGGGAGGTAGGGAGGGAGGGGGAGAGGGGCGAGGGGGGAGGATACAGTCACAGATACAGGTGGTACAGAGTTTCTAAGGTAAATCAAATACACACAAAGATTCGAACCAGAGACCTTCTCTGCCCATAGTCCAAGTTTCTGCCACTAGACCACCGCCTCTCCAGGTTGAGCTCTCAGGGCCACCGTATGGCCCAGTACCTGATCACTTCATGGTGAGTTTACAAACTGGTTTGAACTCCACCAGCTGCTGCAGATCAAAGCCACTTGATGGTGAGAAGATCGGTCACCAGTTGGATTTGTTCCGTCTCCCACACGTTGAGCTTCTTTGTTTCTCAGTGTTTGATCCCAACCATCGTCCCACCACCATCAGCCTCTGGGTTCAAGACTCTTCTGCCCAGTGTTCCCAGTCCTTTGTTTCACCACACCAACGTTTCTCCACCACAACACAGACTGGGACACTTCTTCTACTTGTTCTGTTCTCAGTTCATCTGACAGCTGATTCATTTGATGATAAAAAGGTTATAAACATATTTATTTCTACATGTGATCAACAGACTGTGACGTATGAAGATGTTTGTTTATGCTTCTTCTTCTTCTTCTTCATCTTCATCATCTCTGACAAACATTCATCCTAACGTCTGTACGATGGTTGTGTCCCCTCCTCCCTCAGCCCCCCCCCCCAGCCTTCACCCCAACTTACACAGTACCCCCCCCCCCCCATCCGTACAGCGCCCCCCCGACAATAATCTGTTGCAGCCTCCAGTAAAACTTGGTTTTATGATTTCACTTCTTTCATTTTGATTCTAAAATCCTCTTTGTTTTTCTCTATGATTTAGTTTTTGATTTTTTTAACATGTCTTTGGTTTAACCCTCTAACCCTTCTCCATCCACCCCCCCCCCATACCGCTCTCCCCTCCCTCCACCCTCCGATCCTTCCTTCCTCCCTCCCTCCCTCCCTCCCTCCCTCCCTCCCTTCCTTCATTCTTCCTCCTCTTCCTCCCTCCCTCCCTCCCTCCTTCCTCCCTCCCTCCCTCCCTCCCTCCCTCCCTCCAGTTTAGAGACCGCCAAATCCACCGCCCAGTCCTCCTCCATGCCGTCTCCCGTTGACCTGACCATGAGCTTCACCCAGCCCGCCCCCCCCGCCTCGTCCTCCTCCTCCTCCCCCCTGGCAGCGATGGGCGCTGCGATGCCCCCCGCTCCCCTCCTGGGGTCTCCCTACGCCTTCCCCCTCTCCAGCCTCCTGGGAGTGAAGTCCATCCCCTACCTGGCCCTCTCCAGCCCTCCTGCCTCAGCCATCGGGGGTCCCTTGTTACCAGGCTCAATGCAGACGGCAGCGTCGGCAGCCGTCCCGGTGCAGGCTCATGCGGTGGCGGCCCTGGCGTCCTACACGGCGAAGATCTCCTCCTCAGCCAACGGGATGAAGAAGCCGGAGAGACAGAAGTTTGCTCCGTACTGAAGAGGAGAGGAAACGTCACTGAGGTATCTGGTCTCAGACTGAGGGCAGTTTCATTTCCCTTCTGTTTCTCCATCACTCTCTGGTGCACTTTCTCACTCTCTCACTTGTCTTTGTCCCTTTCTTCCATTTGTCTCGTGTCTCTGTGGAAGTGGGATCACTGGAAGACGTTTGTCTCTGATAGAGTCTCAATGTGATGGGGGTGCAGGAAGTGAGGCTGTTTCACCAGGTGATGCTGTTTCCGGCTCAGAGTGACTGCTCCGACCGAACAGCTCAGAGTTCACATGTGGTTGGTTTGTTGTTGAAGAGCAGCTCCTCTTACTCAGAGAGCAATCCTTTCACAATAAAAGCCTCCCTCTGGGTTCCTGGTGGAAGCTTTTATTGTGAAGCAGCAGAAGATGAGCCCGACCTGCTCGTCAGCCAGAAAACAATGAAACTAGGAAATGTGGAGAAACCAAAGATTTAAGCGCTGGAAGCATTCAGGTTTTTTTTAACTGTAAAATGACCCAACAGTTAAAATCTGGTCACAAAACAATCAGTGGTTTCACGTTTTCTTTGTTAAACTCTCAGATATCGGCCTCAGAAACCCTGCAGGGTTCTAAAGGACCTGAACTCTGACTCATCTGAAACCAACAAACCTCAGAGACTCAGGATGAAGGCTTTTAGAAACAGAAGAGACGGATGTGAAGACGTTTACTGTTGTTCTGTGCTCAACACATTTTAATGCACACGTGGGAAAATCTGCTGACCAATCAGAGCAGACTATCGGGGGGGGGGGGGGGTGTTGAATAGACAGGGTTTGAGACAGATGCTGAGGAGAGGACGCTGAGCATTAGAGCATGAACACATTTCTGAAACCTTCCTGTGATTTATTCAACAGGGAAAATATACATTTAGGAGATAAAATGTGTTGTTACATAAAGTTTGACTTTAGTGTTTTACTCTTTAAGGTGATTCAAGTTGTGTGTTGTTTTCATTTAGAGACACAAACTGTCTGTTTGATTTAATGAGACAAATCTAACTCAGTAGAATCCCAGCTTCCTCCTCCTTCACATCCCAGTGTTCCACTGATCCCAGTTCCCACGTCTCACTGAACTCTTTCTTTGTGACGCTGCCCTCGTCTCACGATCTGATGATTCTGAGGTTCCAGGTGATTTGGGCCACGAAGCCTCTAAAAGCCATAAAGACTTTTCAGCTTTTCTCCTTTATTCTACTGTGTCCTCACATATTTATTGACTAATATGAAATATTCCCTCAGAGAGTTTATATCACTGGTCACTAACACTGAGCTGAACGACTCGGCTTTTGTATACAATGATGTCGACTTGTATAAAACTACTTCCTGTCTGCTTCCTGTCTCTTTTTGATTTCTTTAGTTTGTTGTAAAGAGTTTTTTAAAACATACAACAGATTTTAAAAGTTCTCTTTCTGTGTTAACAGTCTGTTTTTGTTTTCATTCTCAGTTCTTAATTTCAAATGGGTTGTTTAAATTATTTGTTTAACTTATTAAAGGAGTATTACATTTACAGTTTTAGAAACAAACTTTTCCAACATGGCTGCAGGTAAATACTGTAAAACTGAACTTGTTTTTTTTTTGTTGTGTGAACAAAGAATAATAACCTGTATCATTGATGCTAATAACCAGATGTTGTGTTAGATAGAAGAGTTGTGTTTTCACTTGTGAGTTCAAACTGGACGTTTTAACACAAACACACACTTTCTGAGCGGGAACTCGTCGTGTCCACCTTCAGCCGCAGAACTAGAATCAAGTAGATCCACTTCCTGTCTGCGCAGAGGAAGTGACCATGTCATGTGATGATCTAACCATGACCTGGTCAGATCTGAGTTTGTGAAAATTAAAACTGACAAAAGTTTTATTTCCTGGAGAGAAAATCCATCAGTCACAATCTTGATGAATATGTTTTGAACTTTCTATCGTGTTTTTTTCAAAGTTCTATCGACGACAAATCGATGAGTCAGCAAAGAGACTCGTGTAAAAACATTTATGTCTCTCGGACTCCAGCGTACTAACCCAGATATCAGATTAAGGTCCCGCCCACACAAGCTCTCAACCAATCAGGAGTCAGTGTCAGCTGTCAATCATCACGTCTCAACCTGTTTTCATATCATCAAATAACTGATTCAAACCAAACTGATCAGAAACTTGAACAAACATCAGAGAGAAGAACGACCTGAAATGATCTTTGAGAGAAATGATTAAAACATGGATTTCATTTATACTGCAGCCAGCCACCAGAGGGCGATCAAGAGGCGTTGGCTTCACTATTATGGAGCTGATCATGTGACTGATCATGTGACTGATCATGTGACATGTTTCCCTCGCTGCTGTTTCCTGTGACCGATGGAGAATCAGACGTGTTTATCTACTTGTTGTAGTTCTGTGGCCGAAGCGTTTAATCACGTGACAGATGTTTACTGTTTGTTTATTAATCGACCTGATGCTCAGAACATGTTACTGACACACACACACACACACACACACACACACACACACACACACGCACAGACACACACACACACACACACACACACAGACACACACACACACACACAGGCTGTGTTTTCAGAAACTTTCACGTCGTCTTCGTTTCGTCCGTTGGTTCAAAATCATTCAGAGAAAAATGTTCAATATTAAACAAACATATTTATTTTTATAAACCTCGAGAAACCGATCACTCATCCGTCCTCTTCACACTCACCTCTTGTCTTTTGTTTACTTCCTGTCCCTCGTCCACGTGTCCTCCATCTATTTGCATGAGTGTGATTTGAATTGATGTCTATGCAAAAGCGTCTCTGTGTGGTTCGGCTCACGTGCGTGGGCTCACGTGCACGCTGCGCTGGTGCTCGTGCACGTGAAGCTGCGCTGGTGCTCGTGCACGTGAAGCTGAAATCAAAGGGCTACAGTCGACACCGGGTCTGATTCACGCTGCGGACACAACCACGACCAATCACACGCCTGCGTTTATAAAACAAGAACAAAACATACAAACTAATTTCTACTGAAACAAAAACAAGGAAAAACTTCCAGATACTTCACTCAGTACACGTACATGTAGTACACGTGTACTCTGGTGTACTCCCTCAAATCAAACCAGACATAACGATCACAACATCAACAACTAAATTATCAACCATGTGTCACATGACGTGGAAATGATGCCGACATAGATAAAGATGTAAATAAAGATGGACGACACGTCTCCACTTCCTGCTGTTCTAATAAAAACGAAGCCAAGTATCTCAAATACAAACGCTGCCATCTTGTGGTGATGACATCACTTGTGCAGCAGTGATCGTGGAGTAGAGGCGTGGTTTTAAAGTCCCGCCTAAATCTACTCTCCACCAATCACAAGGCGATTTCATCAGTCAATCATGACATGATCATATAAAGACAGGCTGAGACGTCATGATGACAGCTGAGACTGGCTTCTGATTGGTCGAGCTGATGTATCATCAGCACCACGATCACGAATGACTGCAAATTATGTTTAAACCACAAGATGGCAGCGTTTGTATTCAAAATATGTTGTGTTCATTTCTGGAGGAAGTGGAGATGTGTCATCATCTTTGTTTATAATCTATGATTCTTAATATCACAGATTCACGTCACTAAACATGTTTCACTTCCTGTTTGGACGTGAAAACAACCAGAGGACGGACGTGACGTGAATCAGACCCTCGGAGCAGAGACGAAGGTTTTCAGCGACGCTACACGAGTCGACACCGAACACAGAGAAGAATCAACCATTTAATGAAGCTCTCATTCCAAGACACACATGAACCTGTACAGCAAACACATTCGCCAATCAACCAATCGCCGAATTAAACGAGTTCTGAATTCTTTATTGCACTTGAACATGAAAAGTCCATTAGGACCAGATCTTTCCTGCTGATGTTCTCCATCGTTTCATTTGTGCTTCCTGTGAAGACGAGCGCTCAGTGTGTCAGCGTGTTCCTGATTCTGTTTTCTTTACATTCATGTTCTAATAAATAAAACCCACACTGAAACAAACAAAGAGGCCGAGTCGTGTTTATCATGAAGTCGTGTTTACACAGGATTACTGCCTGGAGCTGTGGGTTTACTGTAGAGACCAGTAACTGTACAGTGTTCACCAGAACAACACTGAAGCTGCTTTCATACATGAACTGAACCACGTGTTCCTCACGTGTTCCTTACATGTTCCTGACGTGTTGTGGAGGTGTATGAGAATAAATGTCACGTTCATCTTCAAAACAGAGTTTTACAGTTTTATCTGTTTCTCTGTGAAAAAGACAAAGAACTTGGATTCCACACACAGACACACAAACACACACACACACACACACACACACACACACACACACACACACACACACACACACACACACACACTTTCACACACTGTTAATATCTGCATGCAGGACTCGACCTGACTGTCGGTAACCTGTTCCTGTAAACACAATCCAATCAACACTCTCTCTCTCTCTGAATGAAATCAACTGATAAATAATCATGAATAAATGTATTGATCTGCTGTCAGGCTGTTTATATTGAGACATAGTGATCAGATATAGAATTTCATTATGATCACAAACTTTTCCGTATAAGTGGGTTAGGGTTTGTATAAAACGTCCTCGGGTCAGTTTTCTATTAAATATGATAAAATGTTTATGAAACAGTTTCCTCAGAGACTTAAAGATGCTCTGCTCTTCATCGACTCTTCTTCATACTGTAAATGTCTCATTCACTTTTCTTCTGCTGGTTTCCATTATGTCAAACTGGTGATTTTGTTCTTTTACCTGCACCAAGGACGAGATGTTTCCACCAGTTTGTTTGAAGAGGAAAGAAAAGCTGAGTCATGATTCCAGTGAAGTCGGTGGAAGGATGTTTATTGAGCATTAAAGCAGAGACAAGTAGAAACAGAACTTTTCTCTCTGAGATGTTTTTCTTCTCGTTACATCTGGTTTGTCACAGAGGAAATGATCCATGTGTTTGACTCATAGACTGAATATAAAGGCTTTGACTGGGATGTGCTGCTGTTATACTGCAGCGCCACCTGTGGGTCAAAAGTAGAAAAGCCACCACCGCTCTGCACCTGATGCAGAAATGAAAACGTCCCATTTTTAAGTCCAGAGTTTTGATCTTTTGTGTCAAAGACAAAACTCTGATTTTAAACTCAAAGTGATTTCAATGTGTTGAACTTTGTGTTGAACTAAATCAATTTGTGACGTGAATCCAGGAACTTTAAGATCATAAACAAACATCTACACAGAATGTGGTTCTACACACATGGAGACATACTGAGGGACAAAGGTGGACAATAATAAAGACAAACTTAAACACACTGTATGTGGCTCTTTATAGAGGGTTTATATATTCTGCTTGTGTTGTGTCATTTCAATAAACCCATTCTTCATGTGAATAAACACAATCGGGGCAGGAAGGTTGCTGGTTTGAATCCGGTTCAGATGGGGTCTTCCTGTGTGGAGTCTGCATGTTCTCCCCGTGTTTTCTCCAGGTGCTCCGGCTTCATCTCACAAACACATGCAGATTAGGGGTTGTGTAGATTGGAGACTACACACAAGCTGCTGCTGCTTCAGCCTCTGGATCCTCAGGACACAGCTCAGCCTCCGTCCACACACACTGTCCTCTTCACACTGTCCTCTTCACTCTCACCACAACTCAGACCTCCCCTCCCACCTGTTGAGAGAAGAAGACATCAGTGTCACAGAGACTCACTTCATCAGCTGTGAGTCAGTGATGCAGCTCATCCAGTAGAAAGAGCAGCAGGGACTTCAGTCCTGTTCAGAGGTGGAGCAGCTTCCTCTCTGCTTCATGTTCACGTGTTGGAATGAACACGCTAAGAGCTCAGTGTGTGTCCTCTGCATGTCAAAGTGCAGAGTGGACACCTGAGAGGTGGATTTACTGCTGTTACAGGTGAAGCCATGTTTCACTGTGTGTTGATGAACATCTGCTTCTGACAAACTGGGACCAGAGGAGACAGATGGACCTCAGCAGAGGTTCTGCTCTGTATAAAGAGCTCCTGGTTACCATGTGATGAGGAGAGGCTTCAGTCCCACTGATCTCAGAGCTGTGACAAAGATCCACCTGATCAGTTCTTCACTGATGAAGTGAGAGGACAAACTGTCTCAGATCAGATGAAGACGACACCGTCTCTGTCCCTCGTGTGAGGCTGTCAGCTGTGGTCCAGCTTCACTTCCTGTTCACATGAAAACAACAACAACTGTCGTCTTCACGTCAACTCAGTCACATGATCCCAAGCAGCTTGTGGCTCGTCTGATTGGCCGACTGTTGTCTCTCTGTGTCTCTGTCCAATCCTGACGTCTGTCCTCATTGTCCTCTCACAGCTTCACTGAGGAAACACTGAGTCCTGAACTATGAAGACACTTCAACATGTCCAGGAGATCTTTCTGAGATCAGCTCAACTGAACCTGACAGACACAGTCAGGCTAAGTGGTCACATGACGCAGGTTATCAACTCGTTAAGTTAACTCAGGTTTTCCTCATCGAGATCTGAGCGTGCACATAAAAGGGGCGGAGTTTACTGTGTATGACATAATAACGTGTGAACGAGATAAATAACTCGAGGCCACGAGATCTGAATCTGTTGTTCACTAACAAGACGAGTGGAAGACAAGAAGACACACACTGTCTCACTGTCTCTGAGGACACACACTGTCTCACTGTCTCTGAGGACACACACTGTCTCTGAGAACACACACTGTCTCACTGACTCTGAGGACACACACTGTCTCACTGACTCTGAGGACACACACTGTCTCACTGTCTCTGAGGACACACACTGTCTCTGAGAACACACACTGTCTCACTGACTCTGAGGACACACACTGTCTCACTGACTCTGAGGACACACACTGTATCACTGACTCTGAGGACACACACTGTCTCACTGTCTCTGAGGACACACACCGTCTCACTGTCTCTGAGGACACACACATGGACCTGTCTCCAGGAAGCTGAGGTCATCTGGTGTTTTGGGGACAGGATGAGTCTGGAGACATTGAGATGTTCTGGGTGAGTTAGAGATCAACTGAACCAACCAGACGTTGATTTAAACTTCCCTTATCCGTCCCTTTAAGGAGAGTGTGCACCACACAACAGTGTAGAGTCACTGTGGTCAGTGGGCGGAGCTTCTATACTGGTTGATCTCCAACTTAACCTGGAGCAGGTTAGCTGTCATCAGAAGTTACCATGGTGATTGACCTGGTTAAGAAGTGGACGAGCTTCGTAGAACTGAAAAAACTAAACCTGAAGTTAACCTGATAACCACAAATCCTGCTTGGTAGCACAGACCCTGGATCTGTGATACTGACTGTGTTTAGTAACATACTGATGAAAGCAGCGTGGACTGACTCCAACCATATACTGACCTCAGAGTCTCCAGTCGACAGGTTGGACTCTGCTGTAGATCAAGAAGCTCCTTCACTCCTGAGTCCTGCAGGTTGTTGTTACTCAGATCCAGTTCTCTCAGATGAGAGGGGTTTGACCTCAGAGCTGAAGCCAGAGAAGAACAGCTGATCTCTGACAGACTGCAGTCCTTCAACCTGGATAAAGAAATATGAATATTAGAATGTGTCCTCCTGTTGTTGTGGATCGTCATCATGTCAACACAGACTCTCAACATGCTGCTGACCTCAGTCCAGTCTGTGACCTGAAGATAAATATCAGATCAGACATGTTGGACCATTGTTTCATTCATCAGCTTCTTCTCTGTGTGTTGGTCACTGAGCAGGTTTGTGTAATTAAACACTGTTTAAAGTAGGGATGGCTCCTGATGTCACTTCCTGTTTGTTTCTATACTTATCAACTGTCCAACGTGTTTCAATAAGAATGTGTCTTATTTTGAAAACCTGAGGAGGACGAGTGCTCGGCCTCAGTCCACATGTTATTTACTGACACTTTCTTAGTGACCAGTGTTGAGATATCTATGTTTCTCTGTATCTTGTGATTATATTTTACCTATATCCTGTGAACAAATATTAGCTGTATAATCCATATAATCAATAATGCTACAACAGTTACTTTTAGTTAGAATGATGTATATCTTTTTGACTCAGACGCAGGGTCAGGCCCAGAGCACGACCACAGAAAGAGCAGGTGTCAACCTGAATGTCAATCTGACCCAAAATACAATTCGGAGAAAAGTGTGTGATGGAAATTCATCTTGAGATTTGAAATAATGAAAGCACGGATGCTCAGAAAAGAGAGAGGACATGCCAGAACTAATACAATAAGGTGCTTCATGAAATATGGTGAGAAAAAGATATGAAATCCTCCGGAAAAGTATTATCTGCTGGGTCTCTCCACTGTGGCAGGCTCCCTGTTTGCCAAGGCCACAGTAGTGGGACACCTGGTCAGTTGAAAGTGATGTGCTTGCAAAAAACTGCACTTTGAGGAAACAGTATACATCTGGCCAATAACTGGCCAGATGAATTCCCTCAAAGAAAAGAACCGCCTCTGTGCCCACCCTGTGTCTGATTATATATACTGTGGATTTAGGATTGAACGGGGCTTCTTCTCGACATGATCCACTGAACCTGGTGACGTGTCCGGCAGAACCCCAGAGACTCTCTGTAAGTATTTCAGTGAATACAATAAATGTTCAATTTCCAGAACTTCATGTATAAGTGTCTAATTATTCCTTCTCAAATCCTGGATCAACAATCACGCTTGTCCAATCGCCGGAGGCGAGTTCAAGTTTAAAAGCCTGGCGACGACACCAGGAGCAGGTGAGTGCAGGTGAATGGAGTTGATGAGGTGGACGTGACTGACAGGCTGGGTGAGTGACAGATGACTGAGGGACAGTGAGCAGAGCAGAACTGAGACAATTTAAATAAATAATGACCCAATAAGAAAGAAAGTCTGAAAAGTGAAGAAGGATTTAAGGACCTCAGAGTCTCCAGTCGACAGTTTGGACTCTCCAGTCCAGAACACAGCAGCTTCACTCCTGAATCCTGCAGCTTGTTGTTCCTCAGATCCAGTTCTCTCAGATGAGAGGGGTTTGACCTCAGAGCTGAAGCCAGAGAAGAACAGCTGATCTCTGACAGACTGCAGCTCCACAACCTGGATAAAGAATAAAACTTAACTGTAAATTAAACTGAGTTCATGTGTGAAAATAACAGACACATATTCGTGTGAGCACAGACTCATAACATGGAAGATAAATATGAAATCAGACATGTTGGACTAAAAACGAGTCCTGATTCAGTACAAAAAGATTATTTGGACCCGGTCTCTGTCCTGCAGATCAGTTTAGGAAATCCAGAACTAAACTCAGTGTTTTAACAAGTAGCTAAATATTTAAAATGTCACAGATTAATTAATGAATGAATTCAAGTTATGTAAGAAGACGAATTATGTTAAATTAGAATAAAATTAGATAAATTGTGTATAATTGCTGTTTTATAGATATGAGATCTACAAAAGTCAGTCAGTGAACTGACCTCAGAGTCTCCAGTCGACAGGTTGGACTCTGTAGAAAACCACACAGCTCCTTCACTCCTGAGTCCTGCAGGTCGTTGTGACTCAGATCCAGTTTTCTCAGATGAGAGGGGTTTGACCTCAGAGCTGAAGCCAGAGAAGAACAGCTGATCTCTGACAGTCTGCAGTTCCTCAACCTGGATAAAGAATAAAACTGTAAATTAAACTGAGTTCATGTGTGAAAATAAAGGACTTTGACTAAACATCACTGTCTCTGTTTTCAGACCTGAAGTCTGAGTCAAGTTGTTCTGGACATTTTCTGGAACTTTTCCTGCAGCCTCCTAATAAAGTTTCTGAGTGAGTCCATGTGAGAATAGAGCAGGTGAATGTCCAGAGGATTCACAGAGAGCGAGTGGACGTGTTGAGGACACAAACACGTGAGACGGACGTGAAACAGGAAGAACACAAATATCTCAGGATGAAGAAGAGGAGCCGTACACGTAGAAGACGAAGACGTCCTCTTGGAAACACGAGGAGATTCCAGATCTTCTGGTGATGAGGGCCGACCCCGGTGTGGATGAGCTGTAAACAACAACACTGATCTGTCCACAGCAGAGTTTATACGTCATGTCCGGCCTCCTGCTGCTCTACAGGCTCCGCCTCCTGCTGATCTACAGGCTCCGCCTCCTGCTGCTCCACCAGTTCTTCAAATGTGAAAGTCAAACTCCAGAAAATGTCCAGACACTATTTTACAGAGTTCATGACTGAAAACAGCTTGAAAGTCCTCGTGTCCTCAGGGCTCAGTTGTTTGTAATATGTAACTTCACCACTAGATGTCTCTAAATATCTTGCTGGACATGTTCAGGAGTCGTACACGTGAACAAGTGGACTACGATCACATGTACGACACTTGGAGACGTCACTAACTCCTTCACAGTGAACCTGTAACTTAACATAACTTAACGTAACCATGGTTATCATGGAGATATGTGTTTTGGCTCCGCCCCTCGTCTGAATGTTCCCACATGTTCCTGTTGCTGTGAACGAGTCGGACCCGGACAATCTCCTGCTGCTGCTTCAGCTCCAGAAAATGTCGGACCCACTTGTCAGAACATGTTCCACAGTTGATGTGTGAAAGGGCGAGCAGTTCTATGATCATGTTTTCTTGAAGTGGCGATGATCTGAGCAGCAGTTGGACCAGTTGAAAGTGGTGCAGGGAGCCTGAGGAACACGTGTGTACAGGGCGGGACAGAGATCTAGTGGTGAAAAGATAAAGGCATGGACGACCCCGTGTAAGTCCTGAAACCAGAGGAAGGGTTTCATGTTGGAAATGAACCCAAAGTGGAAGAAACAGGGCTGAAGAGCTTGGTCCAAAAAATAAAAGACATCAAATATAATCAACTTGGACTCTGGACCCTGAGCCCAGTCCCAGAACACCAACGCAGCAGGCTGTCATGTGGTCAGTCCACAGGTAAGTCCCAGTTAGCTTCCACAGAAACATTACATGGACACATTGTCCAGCATTGGATTGTTTCTCTGTCAGTAAAACTTCAGTCACATTGAGCCTGACTCGGTCCTCAGCGCTCATTCTACAAACATCTCTCAGCTCAGTATCAGTGTTCACTGTTAGGAACACATGTTCTGACCTTTGACCTTAAAGCTCCAGTGGAAGATTGAGGTGAAAGGATCCATTGTTAGAAACTGAAGAGAAAAGAATCCTAGAGATGTTTTCACTAGTTTCATCTGAATTGTACCAGTTGTTGTTTTCTTTCATTTAGATTGAGACATTTATATACATTATATTTAAATACTGTATATTTACATACTGTATATATTAATACTTCACATTTAAATCATTTGTTTAAATACTTTATATTTAAATACTTTATATGCACATCAGAAGCGGTTCCTCTCTACGGAGGCAGCCATGTTTTTTACAGTAGCCCAGATTGGACAAACTAAACCTTTTGAGTTTCTATGACAACTGAAGCTACCACAAGTTCTCCATCATGTTTGGAGGGGAGGGGATGAGGGGTGTTCAGCTGCAATATGACACTTCACCACTAGATGTCACTACATTCTACACACTGAACCTTTAACATTAAAACATGATGTCTGACCTCAGAGTCTCCAGTCGACAGGTTGGACTCTGTAGAAAACCACACAGCTCCTTCACTCCTGAGTCCTGCAGCCAGTTGTTACTCAGATTCAATTTTCTCAGATGAGAGGGGTTTGACCTCAGAGCTGAAGCCAGAGAAGAACAGCTGATCTCTGACAGACTGCAGTTATTTAACCTGGATAAAGAAATATGAATATTAGAATGTGTCCTCCTGTTGTTGTGGATCGTCATCATGTCAACACAGACTCTCAACATGCTGCTGACCTCAGTCCAGTCTGTGACCTGAAGATAAATATCAGATCAGACATGTTGGACCATTGTTTCATTCATCAGCTTCTTCTCTGTGTGTTGGTCACTGAGCAGGTTTGTGTAATTAAACACTGTTTAAAGTAGGGATGGCTCCTGATGTCACTTCCTGTTTGTTTCTATACTTATCAACTGTCCAACGTGTTTCAATAAGAATGAGTCTTATTTTGAAAACCTGAGGAGGACGAGTGCTCGGCCTCAGTCCACATGTTATTTACTGACACTTTCTTAGTGATCAGGAGCAGGTGAGTGCAGGTGAATGGAGTTGATGAGGTGGACGTGACTGACAGGCTGGGTGAGTGACAGATGACTGAGGGACAGTGAGCAGAGCAGAACTGAGACAATTTAAATAAATAATGACCCAATAAGAAAGAAAGTCTGAAAAGTGAAGAAGGATTTAAGGACCTCAGAGTCTCCAGTCGACAGTCTGGACTCTCCAGTCCAGAACACAGCAGCTTCACTCCTGAATCCTGCAGGTTGTTGTCACTCAGATCCAGTTCTCTCAGATGTGAGGGGTTTGACTTCAGAGCTGAGGCCACGACTTCACAGTGAGTCTCTGAGAGTCCACAACCATCGAGTCTGTAATTAAAGAAAATATCAAATCTGTGAAAAATAAATCAGAAAACACAACATTCATACAAAACGTGATCATGTGACCCTCACCCTGGTAAATCCCCTCTTTGTTAAAAACACCTCAAGAGAATCCTTTCAGATTTGGTTCAAGCGTTAATTCAGACTAATAGAGGAACTCATTAGATTCAGGTGGTCAGAGGTCAAAGGTCAAGGTCACAGAACGTGTTCATGGCCTCTTGAACATGATATCTCAAGTCTGTCTTCAGGGGATTTCTTCACAATTTGACTCAAAGAGAAACTGATTAGATTTCAGTGGTCAAAGGTCAAAGGTCACAGTGACCTCATATTATTGTGAAGTCAACATGTCAGGAACCTGGAGGGACGGACACTGCACTGGTTGGTGGTGGAGGACAAACGCAGAGTGGGAACTCTGGTTTGACAAGAAAGAAGAAGAAACTATATTTCCTGCTTCTTCAGTTTAAAGGAACCGTCAGTGATTCAGTGATCTTCTCCTCACTCTGTGCTGTTTGCTCATATATATATATAAATATATATATATAACTAACTCCAGCACAGTGATCACATTGGATTTCACTCTCCACATCTGATCTAATTGTTCTCATATGTACATGAGAACAATGAGAATGTATATCTACATAATAATAATAACTTTAACACACACACAGAGTGTATTTGAAGAACGACTCATCTCCACTGATTGAACATGTTATTGATCATGTCTGGACTCACTCAGCCTTCCTGCAGTTCCTCACAGCTGGGATCAGTCTCCGTCGACCCTGGTATGATGTGTTGAACTTGTCCAGGTCCAACTCATCCAGAACCTCCTCTGACATCTGCAGCATGTAGGCCAGAGCTGAGCAGTGGATCCCAGAGAGTTTCTCCTCTGATCTGTTCTCTGACGTCAGGAACTGTTTCACCTGCTGATGAACTGAGTGGTCGTTCATCTCAGTCAGACAGTGGAAGATGTTGATGCTTCTGTCAGGAGAAATGTTATCACTCTTCATCTCCTTCAGGTTGTTGATGACTCTCTGGATGATCTCTGGATTGATCCCTGTCTGACCCAGCAGGCCTCCTAAGACTCTCTGGTTGGACTCCAGACTGAGGCCGTGAAGGAAGCGAACAAACAGGTCCAGATGACCATTTGTACTGGTGAGGGATTTCTTCATGGTTCTCTTCAGGAGGTCATCCAGGGAGAAGGTAATGTCTGTTTTCTTACGCATTCCCAAGAAGTTCTTGAGTTCTTCTGTGTTCCTCTCGGTGTAACAGTGGAACATGTAGACTGCAGCCAGGAACTCCTGAACGCTCAGATGAACAAAGCAGTAGACTGATTTCTGGAAGATCACACACTCTCTTCTGAAGATCTCAGTACAAACTCCTGAGTACACCGAGGCCTCTGTGACATTAAGACCACACTGCTCCAGGTCTTCTTGGTAGAACATGATGTTTCCTTCCTCCAGATGTTTAAGTGCCAGCCTCCCCAGCTTCAGGAGAACGTCCCTGTCAGCCTCCGTCAGCTGCTGTGGAGTCGTCTCATGTCCCTCACCGTACTTGTTGTTCTTCCTCTTTGTCTGAACCAGCAGGAAGTGTGAGTACAGGTCAGTCAGGGTCTTGGGCAGCTCTCCTCTCTGGTCTGTGGTCAACATGTGCTCCAGAACTGTAGCACTGATCCAGCAGAAGACTGGGATTTGACACATGATGTGGAGGCTCCTGGACGTCTTGATGTGTGAGATGATTCTGCTGCACAGCTCCTCATCACTGAATCTCCTCCTGAAGTACTCCTCCTTCTGGGCCTCAGTGAAGCCTCGTACTTCTGTGACCCTGTCAACACATGCAGGAGGGATCTGATTGGCCGCTGCAGGTCTGGAGGTTATCCAGACGAGAGCCGAGGGAAGCAGATTCCCCCGGATGAGGTTTGTCAGCAGCACGTTGACTGATGACCTCTGTGTGACCTCAGACACAAGCTCCCTGTGGTTGAAGTCCAGAGAAGGTCTGCTTTCATCCAGGCCGTCAAAGATGAACAAAGGTTTACAGACAGCGAGCGTCTCTGCCGTGAGCTTCTGTAACGCTGGATGGAAAACATGGAGCAGCGTGAGAAGACTGTGCTGCTGGTCCTTCACCAGGTTCAGCTCCCTGAACGAAAGCACAGCCAGCAGACCCACATCCTGGTTCTCTAAACCCTCTGCCCAGTCCAGAGTGAACTTCTGCACCGAGAAGGTTTTTCCAACGCCAGCGACGCCGTTGGTCAGGACGACTCTGATGCTGCTCTGCTGGTCAGTGGAGGCTTTAAAGATGTCGTGGACCTTGATGGGAGTGTCCTGGAGGATCTTCATCTTGGAAGCCGTCTCAAGCTGCCTCACCTCATGTTGAGTATTAACCTCTTCACTCTGTCCCTCTGTGATGTAGAGCTCAGTGTAGATCCTGTTGAGGAGGGTTCTACTTCCTGTTTCATCACTTCCTTCAGTCACATGTTCACATCTCCTCCTCACACTGAGCTTATGTTCATCTGAAACCTCCTGCAGACCACGATCTGCTGAAAGACAAGAAACAATGTGAGAGACAGAGAATCTGAGAATCTGCTGATTGTTTTCATCAGATACAGAAAAACTACAGAAAATAAAAGCTTTTTAACTTTGTGCTTTTCTAACGATGTTAAATGTTGATGCTGTATGAAGGAACAAAATAAAACCACATGTGCTGTTGTCAGAAGTGAAGACATCAGCAGACACATGTACAGTGCTGCTCTGACCGGCTGTCTGACCTCCAGCTCCTGTTGTGGATCTTTGTCCACACTGGGGACAGGAGGAGTCTCCTGAAGAACCAGACTGGTCCCAGTATGAGGTGATGCACTGTCTGCAGAACCAGTGTCCACAGCTGGTGGAGACTGGATCCTTCAGGACGTCCTGACACGAAGCACAGCAGGACGACTGCTCCTCCTCAGAAACATGACTCCTCTTCCTCTCCCTGTGAAGACATGTCCTGATAACTCACATGTCACAGTCACAGGTTGTCATCACTTCTGTCAAGGAGGTTTTGTTTTCACCCAGTATGTTTGTGTGTTGGTTGGTTTGTTACTGGGATTTAAAAAAACAAACAGATTACCAGTAAACTTGGTGGAAGGTTGTGGTCTGTGAACCAGATCGGGGGGGGGGGGGGGGGGGGTCCTCTTTCACAGACATGTTCAGAGGACTGATGTTTACCAGTGTGTGGAATTTGGTGCAGATCCAAATCAAAATGAGTCTCTAGTGGATTTCAAAGTGGTTTCATAAGGAGCGTGTTGGTTCTTGGTGGAGGTCTGAGCTCTTTGAGTGATTCTGAGAGATTAGTCACCAACTTCAATGAAGCTGTGTCCTAATGCAGGGGCCACACTAGAGGAGACTAGATCCTCTTCAGAGCAGGTCCCAGTAGAAACAGTCTCTTACTCTGTGGGTGAGGGTCCAGGTTCATTACTGAAGTGTGGAGGTTCTTCCTTGGACCAGTCACTCTTCAGAGACAGACAGCTGGACCCTGGAGACTCTGCTCTCAGTCTGTGGTCCTGACCTCTGCAAACACAAACATGTTTTTATTCAGAACACATCATTCACTGGTTCATTCTCTGAGGATTCAGTTTGGAGCTTCACATGTTTGTTGCAGGTCTCTTACTTTGTGTGTGAGGGTCCAGGTTCATTACTGAAGTGTGGAGGTTCTTCCATGGACCAGTCACTCTTCAGAGACAGACAGCTGAACCCTGGAGACTCTGCTCTGTCCTTTTCCTCCTCATAACCACTCATCTTCAGTCTGTGAGGAAAAACACTGTGAGATCACAGGAAAACAAGAGTGTCTGTTTAAGAAACACACACACACACACCCACACACACCACCCTGATATCTTCCAAAAACCCACTTAGAAGGGTCATACTCATATTTATATATTTTGTAATTTCTGTTAAAGGCTGAATGTATAAATATACACAAAGAAATTTAGTTATACAACTTGATCTGTTCAATGCACAATATTCACATTAATATGAATTCATATTTAAAGCATCTGTTCAATCTTCTCAGCTCAACAATGTTCTGCAGAGTTCTGCTACTGCAGCACAATGTTTTTAACAAAGGCTTTGACTTTAGTATATAGTCATAAATATGAATATTACCTTGTAAGTACATATTGATCATTAGTTCTCCAGCTGTCAGTCACTCACTTCCATAGAGTGTGCTAAGGACTGAACTCTGTGTCTGTAGGAGTGAGACATGTGACCTCAGGAGGCCTGAAGTCGTTTGGATGCAAGTTTCAATCAACCACTCGATTATTCAGCCAGTTGCAGCCATTTGAATTAAGTACGTAGAAATTAAATTAATAGAATTGATGTCTCAAAGTATGCAGGAGTTGTGCTATTGTACAAGAATAATAAAGTTCCCTTTAATGTAATATTGTTTTATGTCATTTGTAAATCCACCAATAAACCTGCAGAGCCATAAACAAACGTTTATAACAAAGTATTTTTGCAACTTGAGCATTTCCTGATCTACACTCAAACCAATCAACTACATTAAAGTGAATCAATACAAGCTTGTAAAAGTTCATGTGTCCTTCAACCCCCGGCCACTAAGAGAAGAAACTCAACATCTAGAATCATGTTCACGTCATAAAGGCTGGATTTGAATTACAGAACTTTATAGACAGTAACACTGAGAGCACATCAGTCACAGCTTGAAGCAGCTCTCTGTGTCTCCACTCAGTTCTATGGCTTTGTGCCCAAATGAAGGTCAAACACAAGCTCTTCAACTTTATATTCACTTTAAAACTCACACAAAACCAGAATGAAGTGGTGTATGTGTGTGTGTGTGTGTGTGTGTGTGTGTGCCTGTGTGTGTGTGTGTCTGTTTGTGTGTGTGTGTTTGTGTGTGTGAGTGTGTACGTGTGTGTGTGTGTGTGTGTGTGTGTATGTGTGTGCGTACCTAGCTCTGCAGTGAGGGCAGGTGAAAATGGAGTCTGACCGCTCCCTGTTCTCAAGCTCCTCCTAGTTGAAGATAAACTGGTTCACAGTTCATGTTTTATTGTGATGTTATGATGTAGATAACAAACTTAGGATCATGTATTTAGTTCATAATGGACGGTGTGGGATCAGGAATCCAGATCTTCACTTTCACACTGAGTCCTGACTGGGAGCATCTACTGGGACTGAGCCGTACAATGAGATTCATCATGATGTTTAAATGGAGCTGAAAAGTGACCTGCTGTTCACATCTGTCTCTGGATCAAGTGAAAAACACTGAGAGTTAAATAATATGAATGAATAATATAAATGTAGCTGATCACTCACCAGCCTCAGACTTCACGTCTCCTCCGTCTGCTCCTTGAAGTTAGAACGAGTCTGAACACTTTCACTTTCACTGGAGGCTCCTCCCCCTCTCTGCAGTTACTGGAAATCACATGACTCTGAGTGTGTGTGTGTGTGTGTGTGTGTGTGTGTGTGTGTGTGTGTGTGTGTGTGTGTTTGTGTGTGTGTGTGTTGTGTTCACACTTCTTCCTTCTGCTCATCAGGTGAAAAAGGAGTTCTCATGCTGTTGAATCGGTTCACTGTTGAAAAAAATTAATACACATGAAGATGAACATGTCATGTCATATTTACACTGAGTCCTGACTGGGAGCGTCTACTGGGACTGAGCCGTACAATGTGATTCATCATGATGTTTAAATGAGCCTCAGAAACTCTGGAGTCAAACACGTCTTCATCATGTGAACTCGATGAAGACGTGTTTCCTTGAGATCGGTCTGATTCGTCAATAGTTTGTTAAAATGTGGAAAACTCCCAAACGGCCCAACTCCATCAAATGAAGCCTGAGCTCAAACCCATGTTTCCTCCTGTGAGGTGAAGGTTGTTATATTTGGTGTTGGAGCTGAATGTGTGACTCCATCTGCAGAACTCTGCCACGTCAGGTCACATTCATACAGTCCAGTCACAGTGTGGTTTATAGATCTATAGAAATACAGCTGCATTGTGTTGCATCATTTGACCGTTGTGTATTTCAATAACTGATGAGATTTGCATCCCCTTCTTTTCTCTGACTAGACGAGTGTTCGATGTATGAAATGATCCAAGTAGAAACAGTACCAGTGTTTGACCACAAGGTGTCAGCAAAGAGCCAGAGTACCTGGCTGCAGACAACATGGTTTTCCCATCAAGTCTAAACTGGGTGAACTGGAATTCCACCATAGAAACTACTTTCTATGAAAACAAGAAATAAAACTGACGTGAGTGTAAATTCTTTTTCACAGAAAACTTGACCAAAGCCTTGATCATCTTTTCATTGGATTTATTTGACATGTTGTGGCAAGACAAGGAAAGGCAGAGACGCAGGTACTGTTTACTGTCGTTTATTCAGTAGCAAGGAAGAACTAGCACATGTTCCCGTACGGGAAGTATATATAGCTACAGCCTCTAACATTACCCATCAACCCACTGGGTGAGAGGACACACCCATGAGTGCACGCCACACAGCCCCCCCCCCCCCCGAACACCCAGAGGGAAAAAATAATTAATGGGACAAAAGTCAGTACCTTCCAGGGGGTTTAACGAGGCGACCATAACGGCTACGCCGACCCCTGTCCGCAAACGCAGGGGTGGAAATGGCAGAAGGGACATCATTTACAACAGGCACAGGATCAGGAGGCACAACTGGAGAAAACAACACAGGGGTCTTAGAAGGGGGGCGACCACGACGGGGAACCCGGGCCGGTAGCACCTCTTCGCCGGCCAACAGATGAGCTGGCTTAAGCCTGTCTAACGAAACGCGCTCCCTGCGCCCGCCCATGTCCAGAATGAAACTCTTAGAACCCGCCTCTAACACTCTAAACGGGCTGTCATACGGGGGCTGGAGGGGAAACCGGTGAGCATCGTGACGCACGAAAACAAACCGAGTGGTCGCGAGATCCGTTGGCACGAAAGACCGAGGAGAAAAATGATGCACGGGCACCGGTGCACAAGCGGCCTGTGACGCAGGACGCGCAACAGGAACCGGAAAGGGGGCCGAGCTCTGAGGCAGAAACTCCCCTGGGACGCGGAGCGGCTGACCGAGCACCAACTCTGCAGGCGAGGCATCCAGGTCAGCCTTAGGAGCCGAGCGCAACCCGAGCATCACCCACGGCAACCGATCCAACCAGTTCGCGTCTGAGAGCGCAGCCCGCAATGACGCCTTAAGCGACCGGTGAAAACGTTCACACAAACCGTTAGCCTGGGGGTGGTAGGCAGTGGTACGGTGAACCTGTGTGCCCAAAGACTTTGCTAGCGCCGACCAGAGATCCGAAATGAACTGCGGGCAGAGGTGATATCAGACGGTGCACCAAAACGTGAGACCCAAGCTGAAAGAAAAGCGCGTGCCACGTCCGCAGATGTCGTGGAAGACGGAGGAACCGCCTCTGGCCACCTAGTGGTCCGATCTACCATGGTAAGGAGATGTGTAAAACCCTGGGAAGGGGGAAGAGGCCCCACAAGGTCGATATGCACATGATCAAAACGCTATCAAAAATGGCTCGAGGGGCGCCCTAGTGTGCTGGTGAACTTTTGCGCGCTGACACGCCACACTTGTGGCCGCCCACTCTTTGACCTCTTTGCGAAGGCCAGGCCACACAAACTTCGAAGACACCAACTTCACCGACGCCTGGACACCCGGATGAGAAAGAGAGTGCACCATATCAAAGACCCGACGGCGCCAAGCAACCGGCACCACCGGGCGGGGGCGGCCCGTGGAGACATCGCAAAGGAGGGCAGGCCCACCATTTTGCACCACTGCCTCCTCCAGCTCCAGACCGGTACTCGCAGCTCTCAGTGCAACGATACCCGGGTCCCCAGGTTGATCGGCAGCCAGTGCTGAAAAATCAACCCCAAGATGCACAGGGCACACCAGCACCCGCGACAGGCAGTCTGCCACCGGGTTCGCTTTACCCGCCACATGTTGGATGTCCGTTGTGAATTCGGAGATCGCCGCTAGATGGCGCTGCTGGCGAGCAGACCATGGCTCTGTCACCTTCGCCATAGCAAACGTCAATGGTTTGTGGTCAACATAGGCTGTGAAAGGGCGGCCTTCCAGCAGGAAACGGAAATGACGCGTAGCCAGGTACAACGCTAACAGTTCCCGGTCAAACACGCTGTATTTTCGCTCACTGTCTCGCAAACCGCGGCTAAAAAATGCAAGGGGCTGCCACGCACCCGCAACACGCTGTTCAACAACTGCACCGACAGCCACATCCGAAGCATCGGTAGTGAGGGCGATGGGCGCCCGAGACGCGGGGTGCGCCAGAAGCGCCGCGTTAGCCAGGGCAGCCTTAGCCCCCTCAAAAGCCTGGATCCTCACAGGGGTCCAGTCAACCTGGTCCTTGGCTTTCTTAAGCTTCAAAGCACCATACAATGGTTGCAGGAGTTGGGCCGCACGAGGCAAGAAACGATTGTAAAAGTTTACCATGCCCAAAAACTCCTGTAGCGACCTGACCGAGACCGGACGGGGAAAATCCGCAACTGCATGCACCTTCGAGGGCAAAGGAACCGCACCCTGCGACGAAATGCGATGGCCCAAAAAGTCTATGACAGACAGCCCAAACTGGCACTTGGCTGTGTTTACAATGAGACCATGTCCATCAAGGCGCTGGAAAACCTGCCTAAGGTGCGACAAATGCTCATCAACCGACGGGCTGGCCACCAAGATGTCGTCCAAATAGACGAAAACAAACGCGAGGTCACGTAACACCGAGTCCATCAAGCGCTGAAACGTCTGCGCTGTGCCTTTAAGGCCGAACGGCATTTGCTGGAACTCGAAAAGCCCAAACGGTGTAATGACTGCAGTCTTGGGCACGTCCTCTGCCCGCACAGGCACCTGATGATAACCTCGCACCAAATCGATTTTAGAAAAAATTGTCATGCCCGCCAGACGAACCAAAAAATCCTGAACATGCGGAATGGGATAACGGTCATGGGCCGTAATGTTATTTAAACGGCGGAAGTCACCGCACGGCCGCCAAGACCCGTCCGCCTTGGGCACCATGTGGAGCGGCGAAGCCCATGGACTGTTGGACCGCCTAACGATCCCCAAACGCTCCATGGTAGCAAACTCCTCCTTCGCGATGGCTAACTTCACGGTGTCGAGGCGACGCGAACGTGCGAAAACGGGCGTACCCGCAGTGGGAATGAAATGTTCCACGCCGTGTTTAGTAACCGCGGCAGAAAATGCGGGCGTTGTCAGCGAAGGAAATTCCGCCAGTAAGCGCTGGAAGACATCCTTTGACACCGCGAAATGAGCGTGTGTTAACGGCCCGGGTCCCCCTGTCTGACACGGAAAAGACGCAAAAGACACAGCATCAATGAGCCTGCGATTAGCTACATCCACTAACAACCCATTAGTGCACAGAAAATCTGCTCCGATAATAGGAACCGTAATGGAGGCTACCACAAAGTCACAAAGAAATTTGCATCCATTGAAACACACAGTCACAGACTTGGTACCAAACGTCTCTATAGCCGAACCGTTAGCCGCTGTCAGACGCGGACCACTGCCACAGGCCGAGAGGTCCGTAGCTGCAGGAGGGAGAAGGCTCTTCTGCGAGCCGGAGTCCACCAGGAACTGATTACCTGATATGGAGTCATAAACGAACAGCAGCTCCTCTTGCTCGCCAGCGCCCACGGCTGCTACCGAGCGCCGGCTCTTCCGTTTCCCGGTGCCTCGAACGCGCACGGAGGAACGCAGCGGCGCGCCTTGCTGCCGAAGCGCTGATGGAAGAAACACAGCTGGCCGCGCTGTCTGCGGGTGGAAACTGCAGCCGTCAATGCCGGAACCTCGTCCTCCAACGTCGGCTGCAGGGACTCCACGGCCACACTCTGCAGGGAGACGTTCCTCGAAGTCAGCAGGACCCGGTCCGCCTGCTCAGCCAATCCATGGAAGTCGCCGGCCGCCAAACAAGAAGAGTTGGCGAGGGCTGCGCGCACCTGCAGCGGGAGCTGGCGCAGAAAGATGTGCGGGAATAGGAAACCATCATCCTCGGAGCCCAGCAACGACAGCATCTCGTCCATCAGGTCCACTGCCGAACCATCGCCCAAACCGGGAAGCGACAGTAGCTTGTCCGCTCTCTCCGCGGCTGACAAGCTGTAGCGCCGGAGGAGAAGCTGCTTGAGGGCGGCGTACTTTCCGCGCAGCGGCGGGGCTCGCAGGAGCTGCATCACGCGCCGGGTGGATTGCTGGTCCAAAGCCGCGACCACCAAAAAATACCTGGAGTCGTCTGCCATTACTCCTCGCAGATGGAAAAGAGCCTATAGAAACCACGGCGCGGGGTCGTTCTGCCAAAACTCCGGCAGTTTAACGTGCTCCGCGGAGCTGGTCGGTCGCTGAAGCTGCGGCGCCATGGTCGTTGTGGAGACACGGTCCACGGGCGCCGGGGAAGAAAATACGTCTTCCCCCGATGAGGAAGGGACACTATCCTCCTCTACCTCGAACATGTCCAAAAAACGGGGTCACCAATGTGGCAAGACAAGGAAAGGCGGAGACGCAGGTAGTGTTTACTGTCGTTTATTCAGTAGCAAGTAAGAACTGGCACATGTTCCCCATACGGGAAGTATATATAGCTACAGCCTCTAACATTACCCATCAACCCACTGGGTGAGAGGACACACCCATGAGTGCACGCCACAATGTAAGTTTTCATTTAGTGTTTTATTCACATACAGTATAAAACAAGTTGAGAGAGAGAGAGAGAGAGAGAGAGAGAGAGAGAGAGAGACAGAGAGAGAGAGAGAGAGAGAGGACTCTAACTCTATAACTTACCCTAACCCTCTAAGGAGGTTATGTTTTCCTCTGTTTGTTTGTTGATTTGTTTACAAACAGAAGAAGTCCCTGAATCTGAGTGTGAATCCAAATCAGACCATTTTTAAATGTTTGTGTTAAACTCTCACTTCTCAGGTTGTTAACAAAGTAGAAGAGAAGTTTAAAATCTCTAAATAAAACATGAAACAGTTCAGATAAAGAACAGCACGTGAGCGCCCCCTGTCTGTCAGATATATTAGTGAAGTGTCCTCACAGTTTGACCAATCAGACCATGTGACCTAATGTTTTATTGACCTGTGCTGCCCCCTGGTGTTCACAGACAGAGTTTAAAAATCAGAGTTAAAACTAATTCTTGTTTTTTCATCTGTTTTATTGATTTTATTGATCTAGATGTTTTACTTTTTTTTTCTTCTAAATTATAGCAACTAAACTTGTTCTATTTTAACTTTCTACCTCTTAACAAATGTCTTTTAAATAAAATGTTATTATAGTATATAGTCATATTTATTTTAATTCCATTTATAACATTTCTCAGGTTGAAAAGCACCAAACTGCATAATATATTTAAATATCAGATTTTTTAACTTTATATTTTCATGTGTTAATGTTTTTTTATCTATCTGAGAAATGACTGCACTTTGTTTTACAAAGATCATAAAGTTTATTTCATTTCTTTAAATGCAGAATACGTCATGCTTTTATTTTGACACCAAAACAAACCGAAGAGCGACTTTACAAAAACGATCGTCGTCACGGTCGTGATGTCATCGGTCGTGATGTCATCGGTCGCATCACAGCACGCCACGAGTTCAGATGAGACAGGAAGTCTGTTCACCACGAGGGCGGCTGATATAAAAACATCTTCTGTAACGGCGTATCGTACAAAACGGGTTTATTCATGTGCGCTGATGAACATTCACGACACTTTCTGTGTTACACATTTCTACGTTTTTCCAGAAGCTTCTTTTCGTCCTCACGGCTCCAAACTGAGTCGTCTTCACTTTACACCGAACATGTTCAAATCAACTTCTTTAAAAAGTAATTTTCTTTTACTCTTGAGAAAAACTTAAACAAATCAAAGAAGGAAATGACGTCATGATATAGAAGATGACGTTTTTTACATTGCAAATAAAACAAACACCTGTTGAATAAAGTAAATGTAGTGGAGGAGGGTTGAAGAAGTTCAAATGAGGTGCGGCAGCGCCCCCTCCTGGAACAACCCAGTAACTGCAGTTCTAACATCACAGTGAGTTCAGTGTTTGTTTCCATATATTTTCATTGTGGTTTGATCTTCAGCAGATTTACAGATCAGCTGCTGAGTTGATGTGTGAGCGCGTGAGGATCGAGGAAGAAGACGTTCTGCAGCGGATCTGATGAACACACAGATTTCTCCAACGTGGCGGTTCACAGCGTTCAGGCCCAAAACTCAAACTTCTGGAGTGAAGACTCAGATTCTTCCTGTGAAGCCTCAAATATCAAAAATCAAGTTTTGAAAGTGTTTATTAGTTATCAATGAAATAATGAACAGACTAATTGATGGAACCATCTTCAGATTAATAAACCTGCCTTCTCCTTTCTACCTGCAGATGTTCAACCACACTGAGTTTATATTTTAGAACCAAACCTCCACGTGTTTTGAATATTTCTTCTGAAGCTTCACACATTGAGCTGCTGGTGTTGAGTCCTGGACTCCTGGTGTCACTGAATGTTTCCTGCTGCTGGAAACCAGCTTCAGGTTTAAAGAACCTCTCCACTACACACGTCCTCATTATCCTCTCACAACAAACCTGTTGTTCAGGTAAAAGAACTGCACAACTTTTACGTTTCCAACATTTCACATCAACAACAATCGTCTCCATCTTTTATTTTTTAAATCTTTAGTGTCAAGTTTTTCATTCAATAACATCTTGGTGGAAAAACTTTGTTGAAACCAGTTGTATTTAAAAATAGTGTCTTGGTACTAAATGCTGATGTTAGAAAAATAAAGTGAACACAAGAGTTAGAATTAGTGTTAAAGACTTGAACTGTTCCAGAGGTGAATTCAACTCAATGACCACACGCATGTCGTTGGTATGTTTGTGTGAATTCATCTCCTCAAAGACACTTTGTGGTTTTATTCAAACTAAAAGCTCCTGAGGACGAGCTTTGCTTTAAGAGACGGAACTAAACGTGTGAAGCTGAGGCAGCAGATGAGAAGAAAAACAGAGAATGGCTCAAAAATGAGGAATCCATGTTTTAAAACTGAATAAAAGTCGAGCTACCATATAAAACCAGAGCCGGTGATGTCATCCCACCTCGTCCCAGTAGATCACAAACAGAGACATCCCACAGCAGATTGAAAAGGAAGCAGACATTTTAATATAAAACTTCTGACAGCTGATTCATTTGATGATAAAAAGGTTATAAACATATTTATTTATACATGTGATCAACAGACTGTGACGTATGAAGATGTTTGTTTATGCTTCTTCTTCTTCTTCTTCATCATCTTCATCATCTCTGACAAACGTTCATCCTAACGTCTGTACGATGGTTGTGTCCCCTCCTCCCTCAGCCCCCCCCCAGCCATCACCCCAATTTACAGAGCATCCCCCCCCCCATCCGTACAGCACCCCCCCATCCGTACAGCGCCCCCCCGACAATAATCTGTTGCAGCCTCCAGTAAAACTTGGTTTTATGATTTCACTTCTTTCATTTTGATTCTAAAATCCTCTTTGTTTTTCTCTATGATTTAGTTTTAGATTTTTTTAACATGTCTTTGGTTTAACCCTCTAACCCTTCTCCATCCAACCCCCCCCCCCCCCCCCCGTACCGCTCTCCCCTCCCTCCTCCCCGCCTCCAGTTTAGAGACCGCCAAATCCACCGCCCAGTCCTCCTCCATGCCGTCTCCCGTTGACCTGACCATGAGCTTCACCCAGCCCGCCCCCCCCGCCTCGTCCTCCTCCTCCTCCCCCCTGGCAGCGATGGGCGCCGCGATGCCCCCCGCTCCCCTCCTGGGGTCTCCCTACGCCTTCCCCCTCTCCAGCCTCCTGGGAGTGAAGTCCATCCCCTACCTGGCCCTCTCCAGCCCTCCTGCCTCAGCCATCGGGGGTCCCTTGTTACCAGGCTCAATGCAGACGGCAGCGTCGGCAGCCGTCCCGGTGCCGGCTCATGCGGTGGCGGCCCTGGCGTCCTACACGGCGAAGATCTCCTCCTCAGCCAACGGGATGAAGAAGCCGGAGAGACAGAAGTTTGCTCCGTACTGAAGAGGAGAGGAAACGTCACTGAGGTATCTGGTCTCAGACTGAGGGCAGTTTCATTTCCCTTCTGTTTCTCCATCACTCTCTGGTGCACTTTCTCACTCTCTCACTTGTCTTTGTCCCTTTCTTCCATTTGTCTCGTGTCTCTGTGGAAGTGGGATCACTGGAAGACGTTTGTCTCTGATAGAGTCTCAATGTGATGGGGGTGCAGGAAGTGAGGCTGTTTCACCAGGTGATGCTGTTTCCGGCTCAGAGTGACTGATCCGACCGAACAGCTCAGAGTTCACATGTGGTTGGTTTGTTGTTGAACAGCAGCTCCTCTTACTCAGAGAGCAATCCTTTCACAATAAAAGCCTCCCTCTGGGTTCCTGGTGGAAGCTTTTATTGTGAAGCAGCAGAAGATGAGCCCGACCTGCTCGTCAGCCAGAAAACAATGAAACTAGGAAATGGGGAGAAACCAAAGATTTAAGCGATGGAAGCATTCAGGTTTATTTTTAACTGTAAAATGACCCAACAGTTAAAATCTGGTCACAAAACAATCAGTGGTTTCACGTTTTCTTTGTTAAACTCTCAGATATCGGCCTCAGAAACCCTGCAGGGTTCTAAAGGACCTGAACTCTGACTCATCTGAAACCAACAAACCTCAGAGACTCAGGATGAAGGCTTTTAGAAACAGAAGAGACGGATGTGAAGACGTTTACTGTTGTTCTGTGCTCAACACATTTTAATGCACACGTGGGAAAATCTGCTGACCAATCAGAGCAGACTATCGGGGGGGGGGGGGGGTGTTGAAGAGACAGTGTTTGAGACAGAGGCTGAGGAGAGGACGCTGAGCATTAGAGCATGAACACATTTCTGAAACCTTCCTGTGATTTATTCAACAGGGAAAATATACATTTAGGAGATAAAATGTGTTGTTACATAAAGTTTGACTTTAGTGTTTTACTCCTTAAGGTCATTAAAGTTGTGTGTTGTTTTCATTTAGAGACACAAACTGTCTGTTTGATTTAATGAGACAAATCTAACTCAGTAGAATCCCAGCTTCCTCTTCCTTCACATCCCAGTGTTCCACTGATCCCAGTTCCCACGTCTCACTGAACTCTTTCTTTGTGACGCTGCCCTCGTCTCACGATCTGATGATTCTGAGGTTCCAGGTGATTTGGGCCACGAAGCCTCTAAAAGCCATAAAGACTTTTCAGCTTTTCTCCTTTATTCTACTGTGTCCTCACATATTTATTGACTAATATGAAATATTCCCTCAGAGAGTTTATATCACTGGTCACTAACACTGAGCTGAACGACTCTGCTTTTGTATACAATGATGTCGACTTGTATAAAACTACTTCCTGTCTGCTTCCTGTCTCTTTTTGATTTCTTTAGTTGTAACTTATTAAAGGAGTATTACATTTACAGTTTTAGAAACAAACTTTTCCAACATGGCTGCAGGTAAATACTGTAAAACTGAACTTGTTTTTTTTAGTTGTGTGAACAAAGAATAATAACCTGTATCATTGATGCTAATAACCAGATGTTGTGTTAGATAGAAGAGTTGTGTTTTCACTTGTGAGTTCAAACTGGACGTTTTAACACAAACACACACTTTCTGAGCGGGAACTCGTCGTCTCCACCTTCAGCCGCAGAACTAGAATCAAGTAGATCCACTTCCTGTCTGCGCAGAGGAAGTGACCATGTCATGTGATGATCTAACCATGACCTGGTCAGATCTGAGTTTGTGAAAATTAAAACTGTCAAAGTTTTATTTCCTGGAGAGAAAATCCATCAGTCACAATCTTGATGAATATGTTTTGAACTTTCTATCGTGTTTTTTTCAAAGTTCTATCGACGACAAATCGATGAGTCAGCAAAGAGACTCGTGTAAAAACATTCATGTCACTCGGACTCCAGCGTACTAACCCAGATATCAGATTAAGGTCCCGCCCACACAAGCTCTCAACCAATCAGGTGTCAGTTGTCAATCATCACGTCTCAACCTGTTTCTATATCATCAAATAACTGATTCAAACCAAACTGATCAGAAACTTGAACAAACATCAGAGAGAAGAACGACCTGAAATGATGTTTGAGAGAAATAATTAAAACATGGATTTAATTTATACTGCAGCCAGCCACCAGAGGGCGATCAAGAGGCGTTGGCTTCACTATTATGTAGCTGATCATGTGACTGATCATGTGACTGATCATGTGACATGGTTCCCTCGCTGCTGTTTCCTGTGACCGATGGAGAATCAGACGTGTTTATCTACTTGTTGTAGTTCTGTGGCTGAAGCGTTTAATCACGTGACAGATGTTTACTGTTTGTTTATTAATCGACCTGATGCTCAGAACATTTTACTGACACACACACACACACACACACACACACATATACACACACACACAAACACACAGACACACACAGAGAGACACACACACCCACACACACAGATACACACACACACACACACACACACACACACAAACACACAGACATACACAGACAGACACACACACACACACACACACAGAAACACACACACACACAGGCTGTGTTTTCAGAAACTTTCACGTCGTCTTCGTTTCGTCCGTTGGTTCAAAATCATTCAGAGAAAAATGTTCAATATTAAACAAACGTATTTATTTTTATAAACCTCGAGGAACCGATCACTCATCCGTCCTCTACACACTCACCTCTTGTCTTTTGTTTACTTCCTGTCCCTCGTCCACGTGTCCTCCGTCTATTTGCATGAGTGTGATTTGAATTGATGTCTATGCAAAAGCGTCTCTGTGTGGTTCGGCTCACGTGCGTGGGCTCACGTGCACGCTGCGCGGGTGCTCGTGCACGTGAAGCTGCGCTGGTGCTCGTGCACGTGAAGCTGCGCTGGTGCTCGTGCACGTGAAGCTGAAATCAAAGGGCTACAGTCGACACCGGGTCTGATTCACGCTGCGGACACAACCAGGACCAATCACACGCCTGCGTTTATAAAACAAGAACAAAACACACAAACAAGTTTCTACTGAAACAAAACAAAGAAAAAAACTTCCAGATACCTCACTCAGTACACGTACATGTAGTACACGTGTACTCTGGTGTACTCCCTCAAATCAAACCAGACATAACGATCACAACATCAACAACTAAATTATCAACCATGTGTCACATGACGTGGAAATGATGCCGACATAGATAAAGATGTAAATAAAGATGGACGACACGTCTCCACTTCCTGCTGTTCTAATAAAAACGAAGCCAAGTATCTCAAATTCAAACGCTGCCATCTTGTGGTGATGACATCACTTGTGCAGCAGTGATCGTGGAGTAGAGGCGTGGTTTTAAAGTCCCGCCTAAATCTACACTCGACCAATCACAAGGCGATTTCATCTGTCAATCATGACACGATCATATAAAGACAGGCTGAGACGTCGTGATGACAGCTGAGACTGGCTTCTGATTGGTCGAGCTGATGTATCATCAGTACCACGATCATAAATGACTGCAAAATATGTCTTAACCACAAGATGGCAGCGTTTGTATTCAAAATATGTTGTGTTCATTTCTGGAGGAAGTGGAGATGTGTCATCATCTTTGTTTATAATCTATGATTCTTAATATCACAGATTCACGTCACGAAACATGTTTCACTTCCTGTTTGGACGTGAAAACAACCAGAGGACGGACGTGACGTGAATCAGACCCTCGGAGCAGAGACGAAGGTTTTCAGCGACGCTACACGAGTCGACACCGAACACAGAGAAGAATCAACCATTTAATGAAGCTCTCATTCCAAGACACACATCAACCTGTACAGCAAACACACACTTACACAAACACAAGAGAAACGCACACACTCACCAACCAATCGCCGAACTAAACGAGTTCTGAATTCTTTATTGCACTTGAACATGAAAAGTCCATTAGGACCAGATCTTTCCTGCTGATGTTCTCCATCGTTTCATTTGTGCTTCCTGTGAAGACGAGCGCTCAGTGTGTCAGCGTGTTCCTGATTCTGTTTTCTTTACATTCATGTTCTAATAAATAAAACCCACACTGAAATAAAAAAGAGGCCGAGTCGTGTTTATCATGAAGTCGTGTTTACACAGGATTACTGCCTGGAGCTGTGGGTTTACTGTAGAGACCAGTAACTGTACAGTGTTCACCAGAACAACACTGAAGCTGGTTCCATACATGAACTCAACCACGTGTTCCTGACGTGTTCCTGACGTGTTCCTCACATGTTCCTGACGTGTTCCTCACATGTTCCTGACGTGTTCCTCACGTGTTCCTGACTATTTCCCGGTCATTTGACAGGCAGTGGTTTGGAATTGTAAGGAAGTGAAATCATGATATACTTCTGTGTCTAATGTGTTTTTCCGATGTCCCACCACTGCTGAATGCTGCTGAAGGCCGACCTGCTCTCTCTGTGGGAAAACCAAAACAACTTAAAAGCATTTCTAAAAGCCTGGTCGTTTCAAAGAGCTGTGTTAAAATGCCAGTAGGCGCTCTTTAAACAAACATTTCTAATAAAAACAGAGCAAGAGACTAAACGATGATCAGTAAAACCCACCGGCTGAATAAAACACCTTTTAAAAATATTTAAATGGTGTTTAAAACAATAGAGTCGATCCAGTCTAGCCAGGGATAAAACATTGTCTCTGGCATGGCTCCAGGTGTATTGTCTGTGATTACTGTTAAAAAGCCTCCACACATCAGACAGCTCATGTGCCTCGGTCAGTTGGTTCATTCTGAGACCTGATGCAGGATGTGGTTCTAAGTGATTCCGGTCTAAAGTGGGATTTCCTGTGCAGTTAAAATCACCTCCTGCTAAAACATAAAATCATCACTACAGGTTTCAACAGTATCATCTAAAATGTTTAAAAGTTCCATCCTGTCCACCCTATTCGTGGAGCATAGACATTTAAAATCACTTCCCCATTAAAAGCCCTCTTCCAGTCACACTCATTGTCTTCGGTGCTGTGGGTTTCTTGTAAAAACATAATATCTATTCTGTTAATATCCATGAGTTTAAAAACAGCCGCTCTTTTAAAATCAGCTCTGGCTCCGTTCACATTTAAAGTGCTGATTTTAAAATCACACAGGGATAAAAGAAAGAGAAAAACAGTCAGTAAACAGGTCAGTAAAAGAGAAGAGTAAAAGGACTTTTTAAAACTCATCATCATCAGGGATCATTTGGCCTTTTACTCTCAACACGAGTTTCCTGAGTCTATAAATTTGTTGGTCTGTTAAAAACTCTGCTTCTGGCCTGATGATGAACACATTACGCGTCAGATAAATGTCTCGTTCTTTGATTTGTCAGATGTATGTCACCAGATGTGCTTTAAGTTAACTTCCATGTCATCTGGTGAAAGTCCGAACACAGAATAAACTGTAAACTTAATACCAGGCTTCACAATCTGATGCTCCTCTCCATAGGAGACACAGGGAGCATTGAAGAACACACACGCGTCACCAGCTCCACGCAAAGTGCTTCTGTTTGTCGCTGGTGATCATTACAACGCACACACACCAAACAACAGGTACATGTAAACATCCCTCACGTCAACAAGGAGGAAGCTCGAGCGGTGTTTTCATGAGTCCAGTTGGTGAACGTGCTTCTAATGGACGTGTGGAGCTTCACGTGTCCTCCTGTGGCTGCTGGTTGAAGTCAGCGGACGGGATTTTAAAAGATGTTCTCGTTGTTGTCGATGATCAGGTTCATTCATCGGAGAATGAAAACAACCGCTCATCACAGAAAGGGTGTGTTGGTTTGTCACAGTTTCTTTAATGCAAGTGTTGTTTATCTGTGTGAAATCAACAGATGATCTGTCCGAAGTGTGTCGAGTGTGTTGTCAACATGACACATGTGTGTCGAGGCAAACCTGGAAAACTAACTTAATGTCTCCATTGTCGAACAACGTGTTGTGTATTTCTTCTCTTCAGTCAGATGGCTGCGTGCTTTGTTGGAGCTGTGTCAGTCGAAGGAGTAAATAAAGTTCCCTGTGTAACTATGACAACTCTGGCAAATTATAATAGTGATAAATAATAATAATAAAAGTATTTACATTTTTTTGTATTTTAACAAACACTGTGGTGTGGTGGTACAGGAAATTGAGGACGCTTCATGAAACATCATCATTCAAAACAAAGTGCCTGTCCTCTTCACACTGTCCTCTTCACACTGTCCTCTTCACACTGTCCTCTTCACACTCAGCTCCACCTCCACCTGTTGAGAGAAGAAGACGTCAGTGTCACAGAGACTCACTTCATCAGCTGTGAGTCAGTGATGCAGCTCATCCAGTAGAAAGAGCAGCAGGGACTTCAGTCCTGTTCAGAGGTGGAGCAGCTTCCTCTCTGCTTCATGTTCACGTGTTGGAATGAACACGCTAAGAGCTCAGTGTGTGTCCTCTGCATGTCAAAGTGCAGAGTGGACACCTGAGAGGTGGATTTACTGCTGTTACAGGTGAAGCCATGTTTCACTGTGTGTTGATGAACATCTGCTTCTGACAAACTGGGACCAGAGGAGACAGATGGACCTCAGCAGAGGTTCTGCTCTGTATAAAGAGCTCCTGGTTACCATGTGATGAGGAGAGGCTTCAGTCCCACTGATCTCAGAGCTGTGACAAAGATCCACCTGATCAGTTCTTCACTGATGAAGTGAGAGGACAAACTGTCTCAGATCAGATGAAGACGACACCGTCTCTGTCCCTCGTGTGAGGCTGTCAGCTGTGGTCCAGCTTCACTTCCTGTTCACATGAAAACAACAACAACTGTCGTCTTCACGTCAACTCAGTCACATGATCCCAAGCAGCTTGTGGCTCGTCTGATTGGCCGACTGTTGTCTCTCTGTGTCTCTGTCCAATCCTGACGTCTGTCCTCATTGTCCTCTCACAGCTTCACTGAGGAAACACTGAGGCCTGAACTATGAAGACACTTCAACATGTCCAGGAGATCTTTCTGAGATCAGCTCAACTGAACCTGACAAACACAGTCAGGCTAAGTGGTCACATGACGCTGGTTATCAACTCGTTAAGTTAACTCAGGTTTTCCTCATCGAGATCTGAGCGGCACATAAAAGGGGCGGGGTTTACTGTGTGTGACCAATCACAGACATGGACAGTTTGACTGAGAGCAGAGCCTCATATTTCACAACCAGGATCAAACTGTTCTATAATAAAAATCAGAGGAGAACAAACACATGATCCAGAATAAAAGAAACTCAGTCACAGCTGCTAAATGCAGGAAGAACAGCTGGTAAAACATCTGGATTGAGTCAATGTGTAAGTTACAGCGCCCCATGGTGGCATCTGGTAAAAATATATTACATGACCACGACATAATAACGTGTGATCGAGATAAATAACTCGAGGCCACGAGATCTGAATCTGTTGTTTACTAACAAGACGAGTGGAAGACAAGAAGACACACACTGTCTCTGAGGACACACACTGTCTCACTGTCTCTGAGGACCAGTGGCGGCTGGCCAATAGGGGGCGCTAGGGCGCCGCCCCACCTGATTGAAAGTGATTTTTAAAAATTATTTTTATTTTTTTATTTTTTTCAAAATAATAATTTAAGTACTGCTTATTCTACAAATAAATATGTTTTGAATCATCAAGAACCAGTCATACATATAATATAAACCATTAGTTAGGGGATAATTTGTGTCCATGGTCATTTCTCCTCCCTCCTGGGGCGCTGGGAAAGTCGCCCCAGCACTGCAGCAGCTCAGCCAATGGTAGGCTGTTGCTGAGGCAAAAAAACACATAGCAACGGGTAAATTAGCCAATGAGCGTCATCAAATTTGATAAGCTTGGGGCGCTAAAAATATCGCCCCAAGCTTTAAGTATCCTAGTGTGGCCAGATGCGGGTGCCCTCCCTGCCACTGGGGGCGCTGTCAGCCCCTATTTAAGGCAGCAGCCCACTCTTACTCGCGTCTCCCTGGCGCTGTTGTTTCGTTCCGGGACCTTGGTCGGCACACTTGACTGAGACACCTTGTCACATTGCCGGACTGGCTTACAGCGTGGAGTCGCTCCACCGGGGAAGACGAGTGCGGTAGCGCGCACCAGCGGGGTGAGTAACGTTGTCTGCCGCTCTTGCTTCTATCATGCCATAGCTGACCCTGATTCCACCTTACAGCTAATGCTAACTGTATATAGTTAACTTTATTCATCCACCTGTAAATATTACAATAATATACAATGATATTGTAATTTGTACTAAGAGTATTCACTAATATATGTAATCCAATTGGTACATTTTATGTTCCTATGAGACAGTTTTTCTTTGTATATAGTTATTTTTAATCATCAACCACTTGTAAATGTCTCTCAAGAACTTGAATTTTGTATTAAGA
Source organism: Pleuronectes platessa (assembly GCF_947347685.1). NCBI lineage: Eukaryota > Metazoa > Chordata > Actinopteri > Pleuronectiformes > Pleuronectidae > Pleuronectes > Pleuronectes platessa. The sequence goes on from NC_070627.1 coordinate 671,552, forward strand.
GTATTCACTAATATACATCTCATATCATTGTCATTATCTGTCAAACTGTTGTTTTTAAAGGGCAATTAAATAATTATTGTTTATCCCTAAAACAATGGTATCTTTTGGTTTGGGTTCTTTTATTGGGATAGTTACCGAAAGCTTCTGGCACCTACAGCCCCACCTAGAATAATTTTCACCAGCCGCCACTGCTGAGGACACACACTGTCTCTGAGGACACACACTGACTCACTGTCTCTGAGGACACACACTGTCTCAATGACTCTGAGGACACACACTGTCTCACTGTTTCTGTGGACACACATTGTCTCACTGTCTCAGAGGACACACACTGTCTCAATGACTCTGAGGACACACACTGACTCACTGTCTCTGAGGACACACACTGTCTCAATGACTCTGAGGACACACACTGTCTCACTGTTTCTGTGGACACACATTGTCTCACTGTCTCTGAGGACACACACTGTCTCTGAGGACACACACATGGACCTGTCTCCAGGAAGCTGAGGTCATCTGGTGTTTTGGGGACAGGATGAGTCTGGAGACATTGAGATGTTCTGGGTGAGTTAGAGATCAACTGAACCAACCAGACGTTGATTTAAACTTCCCTTATCCGTCCCTTTAAGGAGAGTGTGCACCACACAACAGTGGAGAGTCACTGTGGTCAGTGGGCGGAGCTTCTATACTGGTTGATCTCCAACTTAACCTGGAGCAGGTTAGCTGTTCATCAGAAGTTACCATGGTGATTGACCTGGTTAAGAAGTGGACGAGCTTCGTAGAACTGAAAAAACTAAACCTGAAGTTAACCTGATAACCACAAATCCTGCTTGGTAGCACAGACCCTGGATCTGTGATACTGACTGTGTTTAGTAACATACTGATGAAAGCAGCGTGGACTGACTCCAACCATCTACTGACCTCAGAGTCTCCAGTCGACAGGTTGGACTCTGCTGTAGATCAAGAAGCTCCTTCACTGCTGAGTCCTGAAGGTTGTTTAGACTCAGATCCAGTTCTCTCAGATGAGAGGGGTTTGACCTCAGAGCTGAAGCCAGAGAAGAACAGCTGATCTCTGTCAGTCTGCAGCGAAACAACCTGGATAAAGAATAAAATGTAACTGTAAATTAAACTGAGTTCATGTGTGAAAATAACAGACACATATTCATGTCAGCACAGACTCATAACATGGAAGATAAATATGAAATCAGACATGTTGGACTAAAAACGAGTCCTGATTCAGTACAAATAGATTATTTGGACCCGGTCTCTGTCCTGCAGATCAGTTTAGGAAATCCAGAACTAAACTCAGTGTTTTAACAAGTAGGTGAATATTTAAAATGTCACAGATTAATTCATGAATGGATTCAAGTTATGTATAAAGTAGTTAAATTAGATAAATTGTGTATAAATGCTGTTTTATAGATATGAGATCTATAAAAGTCAGTCAGTGAACTGACCTCAGAGTCTCCAGTCGACAGGTTGGACTCTGTAGAAAACCACACAGCTCCTTCACTGCTGAGTCCTGCAGGTGGTTGAAGCTCAGATCCAGTTCTCTCAGGTGAGAGGGGTTTGACCTCAGAGCTGAAGCCAGAGAAGAACAGCTGATCTCTGACAGACTGCAGTCCCACAACCTGGATAAAGAAATATGAATATTCAGTGTTTCCCCCAGTAAATGTCTCAGTCAAGGTGGTAAGCAGGCGGCGGTGCTGGTGGCGCGGTGCGTAGTGGTGTTGTTGGCGCGGCGCGTAGCGGCGCGGCGAAAATTTTTGGGGGTATTTTGCTCAAAGATGCCAGTACGCATGAATGAAATAAACAACTGTTGATGAGACTATACAACTATGAGAGAGAAAGAAAGAAAGAAAGGGAGGAACTTATTTGAAATCGGCCGTGCGTGCCTGTTTGTTGTTTATTGTTTTTGATTAGGGATGTCCGATATTGACTTTTTTCCGATATCCGATAGCCGATATTCTCCAAATTCTTAATTTCCGATACCGATTTCAACCGATATGGTATACCGATATACATATGCAGGCGTTTTTTCCCCCAGACTAATTTTAGGTCCCATCACATTATTTTCTGCCATACATTGTCTATAAAAAAATAAGGAAACTACTTCAACTTATGGAAAAGTTCCATATTTATTAACATTTTGTCAACAGATTGGATCATCATTCTTTTCCTGAGATCATCCTGACAATGCCCATTACAACTAGGACAAATCTGATTTCTTCACAAATTGTAAAAAAACAAAACAACAACATTGTTGTCCTGTACAACTTCATACAGCATTTAAAGTAAACATGTGTAGTGTAGGACAGCCTACTGAAAACAAATTTCTATGAGGTACAACAAACAACACTTTTGGAATGAGGTAAAGTGCACACAAAGGAAATAAAAGTGCAAAGATATAGCCTAGAGACAGACTCAGTCCTTAGCCCATTACTTGGACTAATACAGTATTTGTCAATTTAAAATATAAACTGGGCTCAATCAGCCCTGCTAAACATGAGCAAAAACACAACCTGTAATATTAATGTGGTGTGCAATAAAAACAAGAAAGGCACACAGTTCAGTTCAAACCTTCCAGAGTAGTAAACAAAGTTCTCCTTTTGTCCAGAAAATGATGCTGAAAGATTGATGGGCCATATGTAACTGTCCATAACTTGGCTAAAACAATCATTACAAATATAAACCGTTTCTTTCTGCCCTCAAACAACATATTTTCAAAGGCACATGTGATCGCTTGTGCCGTGTGAGACCCACGGCACTCTTGAGAATGAAGCACAGTCTTGACGAGCTTAAAGTCCGGGTCCAGCCATTGAGCCGTCAAGCTCAGCATGCTAACCTGGCTAACGCTTGAAGACCAGATATCTGTCGTGAAGCTAATGGCTACAGCATCAGAAATTAGCTTCTCGACGTGTTCATAAACAACACTGTACAACTCGGGGAGGCAAACATCAGAGAAATACTTGCGACTGGGCATGGCAAAGCGCGGCTCGAGGAACTCCACAAGTTTGCTGAATCCGGCGTCTTGCGCGATTGAAAACGGCTGATTATCCAGTGCAATGCACTCGTGCACTCATGATTTTTTGGCTGATAGCTTTCGCTCTCGGGTGTTCCTTGTTGTATTTCATTTTTTTTTCTGCTGACTGTTTGAGCGACAGTTGCGTTGTTTTCTGCAGGGAGTCCTTTCCTCGTTGTTGTTTTGCCTTACTTTGCTGCAAAAACGCTTCGTGTGCCTCGGGGTGGTTCTTCTTAATGTGACAGATTAAATTCGAAGTGTTGAATGACGAAGCCTTGCTCCCCCCTCGCATGACATGCGCCTCACAATCTTTACAAACCGCAAATCTGCTATCCGCAGGTGAAACGTTAAAAAAATTCCAGACCGCAGACATTTTGTGAAGCAACTAGCGGGCAACCTGTTAGCCACACTAACCACACTCTTCTGTTGTTGTTTTGGTTCCAGGTGCGGTTTGTTGATGTCATCAATTGCGCGCCGGTAAATGTCAGGACCCAACAAGCAGCACGGCAGCACAACCCAGGCATTATAATCGGTTTTCATTATCGGTGGAAAATCCGATAACGATATGAACAGATATTAAAAAAATAGGCTAATATCGGCCGATATTATCGGCCGACCGATATTATCGGACATCCCTATTTTTGATTTAACAATATATAGGTTTAGAGAAATCTGGCTTTCAGAACTCAGTGCCTACCCACTCACTGACCTCACCGCACGTCACTGGCGGTAGATTGACAGGTGACTATGATAGACTATGCAACAATATATTCAACCACCAGATGTCGCCGTCTCAATTACACTCAAAAAACTTTATTGGCACGACTAATGTTGTAAACAGTATTACCTGAGTATTATCAATGCCATTTTTTTTTTTTTTTTTTTCAACTTTTTATTTTTTTTTTTTTTTTCAATACATTGGTAGTCAAGGCGGGGCCCTAGTCTTGTTAAGGCGGCCGCCTTAACAAGATAGTGCTGGGGGAAACCCTGATATTAGAACGTGTCCTCCTGTTGTTGTGGATCGTCATCATGTCAACACAGACTCTCAACATGCTGCTGACCTCAGTCCAGTCTGTGACCTGAAGATAAATATCAGATCAGACGTGTTGGACCATTGTTTCATTCATCAGCTTCTTCTCTGTGTGTTGGTCACTGAGCAGGTTTGTGTAATTAAACACTGTTTAAAGTAGGGATGGCTCCTGATGTCACTTCCTGTTTGTTTCTATACTTATCAACTGTCCAACGTGTTTCAATAAGAATGTGTCTTATTTTGAAAACCTGAGGAGGACGAGTGCTCGGCCTCAGTCCACATGTTATTTACTGACACTTTCTTAGTGATCAGGAGCAGGTGAGTGCAGGTGAATGGAGTTGATGAGGTGGACGTGACTGACAGGCTGGGTGAGTGACAGATGACTGAGGGACAGTGAGCAGAGCAGAACTGAGACAATTTAAATAAATAATGACCCAATAAGAAAGAAAGTCTGAAAAGTGAAGAAGGATTTAAATACGTCAGAGTCTCCAGTCGACAGTTTGGACTCTCCAGTCCAGAACACAGCAGCTTCACTTCTGAATCCTGCAGCTCGTTGTTCCTCAGATCCAGTTCTCTCAGATGTGAGGGGTCTGACTTCAGAGCTGAGGCCACGACTTCACAGTGAGTCTCTCTGAGTTCACAACCAGTGAGTCTGTAATTAAAGAAAATATCAAATCTGTGAGAATTAAATCAGAGGACACAACATTCATACAAAACATGATCATGTGACCCTCACCCTGGTAAATCCCCTCTTTGTTAAAAACTCCTCAAGAGAATCCTTTCAGATTTGGTTCAAGCGTTCATTCAGACTAACAGAGGAACTCATTAGATTCAGTTGGTCAGAGGTCAAAGGTCAAGGTCACAGAACATGTTCATGGACTCTTGAACATGATATCTCAAGTCTGTCTTCAGGGGATTTCTGCACATTTTGACTCAAAGAGAAACTGATTAGATTTCAGGTGGTCAGAGGTCAAAGGTCACAGTGACCTCATATTATTGTGAAGTCAACATGTCAGGAACCTGGAGGGACGGACACTGCACTGGTTGGTGGTGGAGGACAAACGCAGAGTGGGAACTCTGGTTTGACAAGAAAGAAGAATAAACTATATTTCCTGCTTCTTCAGTTTAAAGGAACCGTCAGTGATTCAGTGATCGTCTCCTCACACTGTGCTAGCTGTTTGCTAATATATCATATATATATATATATATATATATTTATTTTCATATATATATAAATATATATACAGTATATACAATACTCTCCCTTGAACCCCACATGGTCGTATGTCTGAACCCTCAAACTCCAGTGATCACATCTGAATGATTCTTCATCATGAGAACAATGAGCAGGGCCGGCCCTAGCATATGTGGCGCTCTAGGCAAGCTTCACTCCTGGCGCCCCCCCCCCCCCCCCACACACACACACTCTAACCATAAGCCTCAATGTGCTAGCATGTTCTGACAACACCAAGGAGGTTCGTACCTCAATTTTTGCCTCATTTTACGCAAATGTTAGATTAATTTTTTTAATGTCAAAGTATTGGTTGGAGATATATGTTATGGGTCCCATAATTGATACCACAGCAACAAAGTATATCTGTAGAATACAGCATGAATGCAGCAGCAGTAACAACACGGAGCCTTCAGTTCCACATCCAGACTGCATCTTATTCAAATTAAACACAATTTCAAGTACAAGCATTTCTTTGAGTGTAACTGCATTTTAAAGTGCATAACATACACTGTCATACATACATTCAATTATTATGGTGTCTATTTCCTCCAAACATCTTAATATACATCATCACTTATAAAGAAATATAAACATTTACAATATAGACCTATTGAACATTAGCTTATAACTGGTCTTTATAAGGCACAATAACAATACATGAATTACAGAGTCTGTGTGTGTCGGAGCTGAACTACACACTGTAAAGTAAACAATATACTATCGCGACCCGCCTGCAAGACGACGTCCAGGTAAAATAAACAACTATACAGGCGAATGTAGCCCCGCCCACCTAGTGGCGAGTGTCTCTCCTCACTGCCCAGCGGAGTTTCTAAGTTTTACCAGTCTAAGTAGAAAATCAAAACAACATCAACACGTCTCAATGACACCCGTGGTGATCAAGCGAGGCTTTAGGAGCTAACGTAGAACACAGGATGGAAGCAGCAGCAGGAACGACACGGAGCATTCACTTCCTCATCCAGACTGCACCTGACAGGACGGGGTGCAACTGCTCCCGTGCCAAACGTTCCACCTGAGCGCTGCTGTCATTTACTGATTTCTCTAATGAAACTACTTGAATTACTGTCAGAGTAATTAAATACAATATTTTACCATACCACATAGAGAAGGGGGCGCAAAAAACTCTGCCTAGCAAAAAAAAACAATTTTTTATTTTATTTTATTTTTTGCTCAGCGCAGTTTTTGGCGCCCCCCTCTGAGTGGCGCCCTAGGCAACCGCCTATGTCGCCTGTAGGAAAGACCGGCCCTGACAATGAGAATGTATATGTACATTATAAAAATAACTTTATTACCCACACACACACACACACACACACACAAACACACAGACACACACACACACACACACACACACACACACACACACACACACACACACACACACACACAACATGTTATTGATCATGTCTGGACTCACTTAGCCTTCCTGCAGTTCCTCACAGCTGGGATCAGTCTCTGTCGACCCTGGTTTGATGTGTTGAACTTCTCCAGGTCCAACTCATCCAGAACCTCCTCTGACATCTGCAGCATGTAGGCCAGAGCTGAGCAGTGGATCAAAGAGAGTTGCTTCTTTGATTTGTTCTCTGACGTCAGGAGCTGTTTCATCTGCTGATGAACTGAGTGGTCGTTCATCTCAGTCAGACAGTGGAAGATGTTGATGCTTCTGTCAGGAGAAATGTAATCACTCTTCATCTTCTTCAGGTTGTTGATGACTCTCTGGATGATCTTTGGATTGTTCTTTCTCCGACCCAGCAGGCCTCCTAAGACTCTCTGGTTGGACTCCAGACTGAGGCCGTGAAGGAAGCGAACAAACAGGTCCAGATGACCATTTGTACTGATGAGGGATTTCTCCATGGCTCTCTTCAGGAGGTCATCCAGGGAGAAGGTACTGTCTGTTTCCACATATATTCCCAAGAAGTTGTTGAGTTCTTCTGTGTTCCTCTCGGTGTAACAGTGGAACATGTAGACTGCAGCCAGGAACTCCTGAACGCTCAGATGAACAAAGCAGTAGACTGATTTCTGGAAGATCACACACTCTCTTCTGAAGATCTCAGTACAAACTCCTGAGTACACCGAGGCCTCAGTGACATTAAGACCACACTGCTCCAGGTCTTCTTGGTAGAACATGATGTTTCCTTCCTCCAGATGTTCAAACGCCAGCCCCCCCAGCTTCAGGAGAACGTCCCTGTCAGCCTCCGTCAGCTTCTGTGGACTCGTCTCATGTCCCTCACCGTACTTGTTGTTCTTCCTCTTTGTCTGAACCAGCAGGAAGTGTGAGTACAGGTCAGTCAGGGTCTTGGGCAGCTCTCCTCTCTGGTCTGTGGTCAACATGTGCTCCAGAACTGTAGCACTGATCCAGCAGAAGACTGGGATTTGACACATGATGTGGAGGCTCCTGGACGTCTTGATGTGTGAGATGATTCTGCTGCACAGCTCTTCATCACTGAATCTCCTCCTGAAGTACTCCTCCTTCTGGGCCTCAGTGAAGCCTCGTACTTCTGTGACCCTGTCAACACATGCAGGAGGGATCTGATTGGCCGCCGCAGGTCTGGAGGTTATCCAGACGAGAGCCGAGGGAAGCAGATTCCCCCGGATGAGGTTTGTCAGCAGCACGTTGACTGATGACCTCTGTGTGACCTCAGACACAAGCTCCCTGTGGTTGAAGTCCAGAGAAGGTCTGCTTTCATCCAGGCCGTCAAAGATGAACAAAGGTTTACAGACAGCGAGCGTCTCTGCCGTGAGCTTCTGTAACGCTGGATGGAAAACATGGAGCAGCGTGAGAAGACTGTGCTGCTGGTCCTTCACCAGGTTCAGCTCCCTGAACGAAAGCACAGTCAGCAGACCCACATCCTGGTTCTCTAAACCCTCTGCCCAGTCCAGAGTGAACTTCTGCACCGAGAAGGTTTTTCCAACGCCAGCGACTCCGTTGGTCAGGACGACTCTGATGCTGCTCTGCTGGTCAGTGGAGGCTTTAAAGATGTCCTGGACCTTGATGGGAGTGTCCTGGAGGATCTTCTTCTTGGAAGCCGTCTCAAGCTGCCTCACCTCATGTTGAGTATTAACCTCTTCACTCTGTCCCTCTGTGATGTAGAGCTCAGTGTAGATCCTGTTGAGGAGGGTTCTACTTCCTGTTTCATCACTTCCTTCAGTCACATGTTCACATCTCCTCCTCACACTGAGCTTATGTTCATCTGAAACCTCCTGCAGACCACGATCTGCTGAAAGACAAGAAACAATGTGAGAGACAGAGAATCTGAGAATCTGCTGATTGTTTTCATCAGATTCAGAAAAACTACAGAAAATAAAAGCTTTTTAACTTTGTGCTTTTCTAACGATGTTAAATGTTGATGCTGTATGAAGGAACAAAATAAAACCACATGTGCTGTTGTCAGAAGTGAAGACATCAGCAGACACATGTACAGTGCTGCTCTGACCGGCTGTCTGACCTCCAGCTCCTGTTCTGGATCTTTGTCCACACTGGGGACAGGAGGAGTCTCCTGAAGAACCAGACTGGTCCCAGTATGAGGTGATGCACTGTCTGCAGAACCAGTGTCCACAGCTGGTGGAGACTGGATCCTTCAGGACGTCCTGACACGAAGCACAGCAGGACGACTGCTCCTCCTCAGAAACATGACTCCTCTTCCTCTCCCTGTGAAGACATGTCCTGATAACTCACATGTCACAGTCACAGGTTGTCATCACTTCTGTCAAGGAGGTTTTGTTTTCACCCAGTATGTTTGTGTGTTGGTTGGTTCGTTAGTGGGATTATAAAAAACGACAGATTACCAGTAAACTTGGTGGAAGGTTGTGGTCTGTGAACCAGATCGGGGAGGGGGGGGGGGGGTCCTCTTTCACAGACATGTTCAGAGGACTGATGTTTACCAGTGTGTGGAATTTGGTGCAGATCCAAATCAGAATGAGTCTCTAGTGGATTTCAAAGTGGTTTCATAAGGAGCGTGTTGGTTCTTGGTGGAGGTCTGAGCTCTTTGAGTGATTCTGAGAGATTAGTCACCAACTTCAATGAAGCTGTGTCCTAATGCAGGGGCCACACTAGAGGAGACTAGATCCTCTTCAGAGCAGGTCCCAGTAGAAACAGTCTCTTACTCTGTGTGTGAGGGTCCAGGTTCATTACTGAAGTTTAGAGGCTCATGTCTGGACCGGTCACTCTTCAGAGACAGACATCTGGACCCTGGAGACTCTGCTCTCAGTCTGTGGTCCTGACCTCTGCAAACACAAACATGTTTTTATTCAGAACACATCATTCACTGGTTCATTCTGTGAGGATTCAGTTAGGAGCTTCACATGTTTGTAGCAGGTCTCTTACTTTGTGTGTGAGGGTCCAACTTTCTTTGAATTGTCTGATCCCATGTTGCACCGGCTGCGTCTCAGTTGTGGTTCAGGCCACGCTGCTCTTCTAGATATTCAAGATCTGGTCTATTTCCTTCTGGTTCTGCGCTCAGTTTACAGCAGAACACAGTGAAATGATCTTTCACACCAGTTTCAATGTTTATCTGTGAAAACGTCACAAACAGAAATATTTGCATCACTTCCTGTAGCCTACCCATTTCAAAATAAAAGCACTCCAGCGTTTCTATCGCCTGAATCAATTCATTCATTTTTTTTATGTTTTTATAGTGAAATAGATACAGGGCTTCATAGTTTGTAGTACTGGTATTTATTTGAGTACACAGGACTTCTTAAATACAATGAAATACAGTGATCACATCAGAAACCTCAGGAAGGCTGGAGTTAGATAAAAACCTGCCAATAAGAGAAGAGACATTTCATTGAGAACATTATTAAATTAATAATATGAATATATCTTTTAGGGCACCAGCCAATAAGGGTGTGGAGGTGTACTATTGTACAAGTACAATAATAAAGTTCCCTCTCATGTAATATTGGTTTATGTCATTTTTAATTACACCAATAAACCTGCAGAGCCATAAACAAACGTTTATAACAAAGTATTTTTGCAACTTCAGCATTTCCTGATCTACACTCAAACCAATCAACTACATTAAAGTGAATTAATACAAGCTTGTAAAAGTTCATGTGACCTTCAACCCCCGGCCACTAAGAGAAGAAACTCAACATCTAGAATCATGTTCACGTCATAAAGGCTGGAAATGAATTACAGAACTTTATAGACAGTAACACTGAGAGCACATCAGTCACAGCTTGAAGCAGCTCTCTGTATCTCCACTCAGTTCTATGGCTTTGTGCCCAAATGAAGGTCAAACACAAGCAACAACTTTATATTCACTTTAAAACTCACACAAAACCAGTATGAAGTGGTGTTTGTGTGTGTGTGTGTGTGTGTGTGTGTGTGTGTGTGTGTGTGTGTTTGTGTGTGTGTGTGTGTGTGTGTGTGTGTGTGTGTGTACCTGGCTCTGCAGGTCGATGTTCCTCACACCTCAGCCAGTGAGTCCAGAGCTTTACTGGGATCCACAGTGAAGACTCCACTGGTTGGTGACCACTGCTGTAACGTATGATTGTGAAAACACGTTGTGTTATTAAACACTTGATGAACAGATGAAGATAAAAAGTGAAGCTGTGAGTTAACTCTGTTAATTAGTCCTTTGAAGGCTCTTTGATCCAGACCTGCTGTTCACATCTGTCTCTGGGATCCGATCACATGACGTCTGTCACCAGGTGTGAACTGACAAACTTAGAGTCATGTGATCAGCAGACGGATGTTAACAGCAGGTGTGAGAGTGAGACAGTGAAACTTTCAGAAAGTTGTGTTCACACTCACCTGCTCACTTTCCTTCCTTCTGCTCGTCCAGGTGAAAATGGAGTCTGACCGCTCCCTGTTCTCAGGCTCCTCCTCCTCCCTGTGGAACCAGTTCACTCTTGAAACCACCCAGTTCAAAGTCCAGTTCATACCCATGAAGATTAACTGGTTCACAGTTCATGTTTTATTGTGATGTTATGATGTAGATAACAAAGTTAGGATCATGTATTTAGTTCATAATGGACGGTGTCAGTTAGCAGAGACCTTCAAGACCAGTACCAGTGTAGGTGTGTGTGTGTGTGTGTGTGTGGGGGGGGGGGGGGGGGGGGGGTATTACTGGGTTTGAATGGTTTCACCGTCAAACCAAAGGACTGATTCATCTCTGCTGTTCCAAAGCAAGTTTCAGGAACTCAGTCCTTCTCTTCAGGATGAGCTCACATCTGTCAGCGTAACATCTGGGGTCCCTGCCTTCATTATAATGGTTCTGCACTTACTATCATATCCTGCTGCTTCCTCTCCAATAAGAACACTGGATCTGTTTCTGGTTCATAAAATGTTTAATGCAAATCCATCAACCTAACTAGTGAGTATTTTTTATTCTGTATCTGCTCCTGCAGGCGTGTTTTTTAAACTGCTCCAACATGAGAACGTCTGTCAGAGTGAATGTTGGTTTCAGATTGAAACTCGAGTCGGTGCATGATAACTGGAACAGCTGATCAGACGTATTCCTTTGGTTTCTGGTCCAAAGAAGAACGTGTTAAAGCTTGAAGTTACAGAACCAATCTGAACACGACCTGAACATATTTAAAATGTTTCCCTGTAGCAGAGAGCTGCAGGATCCTCACATCCTCACCATGAATTCCTCCTCGTACAACTTTAATGTGACGAGTGATCGAGACTCTCAGGAAACAGCTGTGAAGAAGAATGTGTTCCTACTGGCTCTTGGTCTGACCATCAACTACATCAAGTGCTCACTGGTTCACACCTTCAGGAAGCACCAGGTCAGAACCCTTCTTAATGTCTTTTATTATTATTATTAATGTTATTATTATTATCATGATCATTGATCTGATCAGGGCTTTCAGGTAGAATGAGAAACTAACAGAGAGTTTCATTGACTTCTGTTTCTTCTCCTCTCTTCCAGATGTTTGACCTGAATCCTCGTTACATCTTCTTCATCCACCTGGTGTTGAACGATCCAGCTCACTGCAACAATCAGCCTGTTTCTCTTTAGTTACGTCTTCTACAAGATCCAAGTGACGCTCTGCTGCCTCATCGTCTCTCTGGCCATCTTCACCAGCCTCAACACGCCATTGAACTTAGCTGCCATGGCGGTGGAGTGCTACATCTCCGTCTGTCTTCCACTGTGACACGTGGAGCTCTGCACCATCAGAAGAACTCACGTTCTCATTGGTTGGATTTGGGCCATGAACATAGTTTCTGCTCTGTCAGATGTGTTTATCGTTCTGGCAGCACAGCCTCTACAGTTATTTCATTCTACTATTTTTTGTGAGAGGAACAACCTGCTCCGACGATCTGTCAGTGTAAAACAGAGGGAGGTTTCCTACAGTATCTACCTGATGGTGTTTGGTTCACGCTCCTCTACGCCTACTTCAACATCTTCCTGCTGGCTGCTAAAGCTGCTAAAGGGAGTAAATCAGGGGATGGAGATGCAAAGAAGGGAAGTGAAACCATCCTGCTTCATGGCTTTCAGCTGCTGCTGTTCATGCTCACCTATTCATTGAGAACATTATTAAATTAATAATATGAATATATCTTTTAGGGTACCGGCCAATAAGGGTGTGGAGGTGTACTATTGTACAAGTCCAATAATAAAGTTCCCTTTCATGTAATATTGGTTTATGTCATTTTTAATTACACCAATAAACCTGCAGAGCCACAAACAAACAGTGAATAACAAAGTATTTTTGCAACTTGAGCATTTCCTAATCTACCCTCAGATTAATCATCTAAATTAAAGTTAATGAATACAAGCTTGTAAAAGTTCATGTGTCCTTCAACCCCCGGCCACTAAGAGAAGAAACTCAACATCTAGAATCATGTTCACGTCATAAAGGCTGGAATTGAATGACAGAACTTTATAGACAGTAACACTGAGAGCACATCAGTCACAGCTGGAAGCAGCACTCTGTGTCTCCACTCAGTTCTATGGCTTTGTGCCCAAATGAAGGTCAAACACAAGCAACAACTTTATATTCACTTTAAAACTCACACATAACCAGTATGAAGCTGTGTGTGTGTGTGTGTGTGTGTGTGTGTGTGTGTGTGTGTGTGTGTGTGTGTGTGTGTGTTTGTGTGTGTGTGTGTGTGTGTGTGTGTGTGTGTGTGTACCTGGCTCTGCAGGTCGATGTTCCTCACACCTCAGCCAGTGAGTCCAGAGCTTTACTGGGATCCACAGTGAAGACTCTCCACTGGTTGGTGACCACTGCTGTAACGTATGATTGTGAAAACACGTTGTGTTATTAAACACTTGATGAACAGATGAAGATAAAAAGTGAAGCTGTGAGTTAACTCTGTTAATTAGTCCTTTGAAGTCTCTTTGATCCAGACCTGCTGTTCACATCTGTCTCTGGGATCCGATCACATGACGTCTGTCACCAGGTGTGAACTGACAAACTTAGAGTCATGTGATCAGCAGACGGATGTTAACAGCAGGTGTGAGAGTGAGACAGTGAAACTTTCAGAAAGTTGTGTTCACACTCACCTGCTCACTTTCCTTCCTTCTGCTCGTCCAGGTGAAAATGGAGTCTGACCGCTCCCTGTTCTCAGGCTCCTCCTCCTCCCTGTTGAACCAGTTCACTCTTGAAAACAACCAGTACAAAGTCCAGTTCATACCCATGTAGATGAACTGGTTCACAGTTTATGTTTTATTGTGATGTTATGATGTAGATAACAAACTTAGGATCATGTATTTAGTTAATAATGGACGGTGTGGGATCATGAATCCAGATCTTCACTTTCACACTGAGTCCTGACTGGGAGCGTCTACTGGGACTGAGCCGTACAATGAGATTCATCATGATGTTTAAATGAGCCTCAGAAACTCTGGAGTCAAACACGTCTTCATCATGTGAACTCGATGAAGACGTGTTTCCTTGAGATCGGTCTGATTCGTCAATAGTTTGTTAAAATGTGGAAAACTCCCAAACGGCCCAACTCCATCAAATGAAGCCTGAGCTCAAACCCATGTTTCCTCCTGTGAGTTGAAGGTTGTTATATTTGGTGTTGGAGCTGAATGTGTGACTCCATCTGCAGAACTCTGCCACGTCAGGTCACATTCATACAGTCCAGTCACAGTGTGGTTTATAGATCTAGAGAAATACAGCTGCATTGTGATGCATCATTTGACCGTTGTGTATTTCAATAACTGCTGAGATTTGCATCCCCTTCTTTTCTCTGACTAGACGAGTGTTCGATGTATGAAATGATCCAAGTAGAAACAGTACCAGTGTTTGACCACAAGGTGTCAGCAAAGAGCCAGAGTACCTGACTGCAGACAACATGGTTTTCCCATCAAGTCTGAACTGGGTGAACTGGAATTCCACCATAGAAACTACTTTCTATGAAAACAAGAAAAAACTGATGTGAGTGTAAATTCTATTTCACAGAAAACTTGACCAAAGCCTTGATCATCTTTTCATTGGATTTATTTGACATGTAAGTTGTGATTTAGTGTTTTATTCACATACAGTATAAAACAAGTAGAGAGAGAGAGAGAGAGAGAGAGAGAGAGAGAGAGAGAGAGAGAGAGAGAGAGAGAGAGAGGACTCTAACTCTATAACTTACCCTAACCCTCTAAGGAGGTTATGTTTTCCTCTGTTTGTTTGTTGATTTGTTTACAAACAAAAGAAGTCCCTGAATCTGAGTGTGAATCCAAATCAGACCATTTTTAAATGTTTGTGTTAAACTCTCACTTCTCAGGTTGTTAACAAAGTAGAAGAGAAGTTTAAAATCTCTAAATAAAACATGAAACAGTTCAGATGAAGAACAGCACGTGAGCGCCCCCTGTCTGTCAGATATATTAGTGAAGTCTCCTCGCAGTTTGACCAATCAGACCATGTGACCTAATGTTTTATTGACCTGTGCTGCCCCCTGGTGTTCACAGACAGAGTTTAAAAATCAGAGATAAAACTAATTCTTGTTTTTTCGTCTGTTTTATTGATTTTATTAATCTAGATGTCATCGGTCGTGATGTCATCGGTCGTGATGTCATCGGTCGCATCACAGCACGCCACGAGTTCAGATGAGACAGGAAGTCTGTTCACCACGAGGGCGGCTGATTTAAAAACATCTTCTGTAACGGCGTATCGTACAAAACGGGTTTATTCATGTGCGCTGATGAACATTCACGACACTTTCTGTGTTACACATTTCTACGTTTTTCCAGAAGCTTCTTTTCGTCCTCACGGCTCCAAACTGAGTCGTCTTCACTTTACACCGAACATGTTCACGTCAGAGATCAACAAACGTTCAGACAAACATCGGACCAATGACTCGGCTGCGTACCACAACGTGTTCGGGCCAAAAACAATCTGAGAAACTTCAAGAGCGACGTTGTAATACCAAGAGAATAAAGAAGTCGAAACTCAATCAAATTTAAGTCGTAATATCACAAGAATAAAGTCGTAGAGACACAGAAACAATTTCACAAGAATAAAGTCGTAGAGACACAGAAACAATTTCACAACAATAAAGTCGTAATATCACAATGTCGTTGGAATATCGTGAGGATAAATTCAGACTTTCTTCTCAATCACGACTTTAATCTCACAACATTACGACTTAAAAATGCAGCTGATGTTACGTCGTAGCTACGAACATGAGAACGACCGAAGAGATGAAGAGTGAAGAGCAGCTGTGGTAAAACAACAGAGTCAATAAAACCATCATGTTCAGGTTTCTCTACCAGTGGTGGAAAAAACTGATCCTTAACAAACATAAAAATACTTGTTTAAAACTTTCCTGAAGTGAAAGCAACATGAACATGAAGTAGAACAGAAAGTGCTCCTCCTCGGACACTGAGTGTTAGAAGAGAATCAGCCTTGGTGTGTGAGCTGTGTATTTTCACTCAGTCGATAAGTTCTGAGCTGTTCAATGTGAAAAAACCTGAATCTTGTAAAGTCTCGATTGTTTAACGTTGATCCTGAAAACAATTCTGTATTTTTTTAAGTGTAGTGAGAATATTATTATAATTTCAAATCAACTTCTTGAAAAAATATTTTTCTTTTACTTTTGAGAAACACTAAGAAGGAAATGACGTCATTATTTAGATGATTGTTCGTTTTCTAAAATAACATCTGCAAATAAAACAAACATCTGTTGAATAAAGTAAATGTAGTGGAGGAGGGTTGAAGAAGTTCAAATGAGGTGCAGCAGCGCCCCCTCCTGGAACAACCCAGTAACTGCAGTTCTAACATCACAGTGAGTTCAGTGTTTGTTTCCATATATTTTCATTGTGGTTTGATCTTCAGCAGATTCACAGATCAGCTGCTGAGTTGATGTGTGAGCGCGTGAGGATCGAGGAAGAAGACGTTCTGCAGCGGATCTGATGAACACACAGATTTCTCCAACGTGGCGGTTCACAGCGTTCAGGCCCAAAACTCAAACTTCTGGAGTGAAGACTCAGATTCTTCCTGTGAAGCCTCAAATATCAAAAATCAAGTTTTGAAAGTGTTTATTTGTTATCAATGAAATAATGAACAGACTAATTGATGGAACCATCTTCAGATTAATAAACCTGCCTTCTCCTTTCTACCTGCAGATGCTCAACCACACTGAGTTTATATTTTAGAACCAAACCTCCACGTGTTTTGAATATTTCTTCTGAACCTTCACACATTGAGCTGCTGGTGTTGAGTCCTGGACTCCTGGTGTCACTGAACGTTTCCTGCTGCTGGAAACCAGCTTCAGGTTTAAAGAACCTCTCCACTACACACGTCCTCATTATCCTCTCACAACAAACCTGTTGTTCAGGTAAAAGAACTGCACAACTTTTACGTTTCCAACATTTCACATCAACAACAATCGTCTCCATCTTTTATTTTTTAAATCTTTAGTGTCAAGTTTTTCATTCAATAACATCTTTCTTTCCTCCTCCCTCCCTCCCTCCCTCCCTTCCTCCCTTCCCTCCTTCCACATCCTCTTCCTTCCTCCCTCCCTCCCTTCCTTCCTTCCTTGCTTCCTTCCACCTCCTCTTCCTTCCTCCCTTCCTCCCTTCCACCTCGTCTTCCTCCCTCGCTCCCCTCCTTCCTTCCACCTCCTCTTCCTCCCTCCCTCCACCTCCTCTTCCTTCCTTCCTTCCTCCCTTCCTCCCTCCCTTCCTTCCACCTCCTCTTCCTTCCTTCCTCCCTTCCTCCCTCCCTTCCTACCTCCCTTCCTTCCTTCTTTCTTTCCTCCTCCTCTTCCTCCTCTTCCTCCCTCCCCCTCACTCCCTCACTCCCTCCCTCCCTTCCTTCCTTCCAACTCCTCTTCCTCCCTCCCTCCTTTCCTCCCTCCCTCCCTTCCTTCCTTCCACCTCCTCTTCCTCCCTCCCTCCCTCCCTCTGTCCCTTCCTTCTTTCTTTGCTCCTCCTCTTCCTCCCTCCCCCCTCACTCCCTCCCTCCCTTCCTTCCTTCCCTCTCCCTTCTCCCCTCGTCCCTCCCTCCTTCCCTTCCTTCCTTCCACCTCCTCTTCCTCCTTTTCCTCCCTTCCTCCCACCTCCTCTTCCCCCCTTCCTTCCTCCCTTCCTCCCTCCCTTCCTCCCCTCCTCCCTTCCTTCCACCTCCTCTCCCTCCCTCACTTTTCTCCCTCCCTTCCTCCCTCCCCTCCTCCCCTCCTCCTGTTTAGAAACCGCCAAATCCACCGCCCAGTCCTCCTCCATGCCGTCTCCCGTTGACCTGACCATGAGCTTCACCCAGCCAACGGGATGAAGAAGAGACAGAAGTTTGCTCCGTACTGAAGAGGAGAGGAAACGTCACTGAGGTATCTGGTCTCAGACTGAGGGCAGTTTCATTTCCCTTCTGTTTCTCCATCACTCTCTGGTGCACTTTCTCACTCTCTCACTTGTCTTTGTCCCTTTCTTCCATTTGTCTCGTGTCTCTGTGGAAGTGGGATCACTGGAAGACGTTTGTCTCTGATAGAGTCTCAATGTGATGGGGGTGCAGGAAGTGAGGCTGTTTCACCAGGTGATGCTGTTTCCGGCTCAGAGTGACTGATCCGACCGAACAGCTCAGAGTTCACATTTGGTTGGTTTGTTGTTGAAGAGCAGCTCCTCTTACTCAGAGAGCAATCCTTTCACAATAAAAGCCTCCCTCTGGGTTCCTGGTGGAAGCTTTTATTGTGAAGCAGCAGAAGATGAGCCCGACCTGCTCGTCAGCCAGAAAACAATAAAAATAGGAAATGGGGAGAAACCAAAGATTTAAGCGATGGAAGCATTCAGGTTTATTTTTAACTGTAAAATGACCGGTTGTGACAGTTAAAATCTGGTCACAAAAACAATCAGTGGTTTCACGTTTTCTTTGTTAAACTCTCAGATATCGGCCTCAGAAACCCTGCAGGGTTCTAAAGGACCTGAACTCTGACTCATCTGAAACCAACAAACCTCAGAGACTCAGGATGAAGGCTTTTAGAAACAGAAGAGACGGATGTGAAGACGTTTACTGTTGTTCTGTGCTCAACACATTTTAATGCACACGTGGGGACAGGAGGACTCCTGATTCGGTTGCAGGGTACCGACAGGCCCGAAGGGCTGCAGCTGCTGCCGTGTCGGAGGCTAAGCAGCGGGTGTGGGAGAAGTTCGGAGAGGTCATGGAGAAGGACTTTCGGTCGGCACCAAAGTGTTTCTGGAAGACTATCCGGCACCTCAGGAGGGGGAAACGGGGAACCATCCAAGCTGTGTACAGTAAGGATGGGACTCTGTTGACCTCAACTGAGGAGGTCGTCGGACGTTGGAAGGAACACTTTGAGGAACTCCTGAATCCGAATAACACGCCCTCTATGTTGGAGGCAGAGCTCGAGGTTGATGGTGTTTCGTCGTCAATTTCCCTGGTGGAGGTCACTGAGGTAGTCAAACATCTCCGCAGTGGCAAAGCCCCAGGGATTGATGAGATCCAGCCAGAAATGCTAAAGGCTCTGGGTGTTGAGGGGCTGTCATGGTTGACACGCCTATTCAACATCGCGTGGGAGTCGGGTACAGTGCCAAAGGAGTGGCAAACCGGGGTTGTGGTTCCCCTGTTCAAAAAGGGGGACCAGAGAGTGTGTACCAATTATCGGGGTATCACACTTCTCAGCCTCCCTGGTAAAGTCTACTCCAAGGTGCTGGAAAGGAGGGTTCGGCCGATCGTCGAACCTCAGATTGAAGAGGAACAATGCGGTTTTCGCCCCGGACGTGGAACTACGGACCAGCTCTTCACTCTCGCAAGGATCCTGGAGGGGGCCTGGGAGTATGCCCATCCGGTCCACTTGTGTTTTGTGGATCTGGAGAAGGCGTATGACCGGGTCCCCCGGGAGAAACTGTGGGAGGTGCTGCGGGAGTATGGGGTAAGGGGGTCTCTCCTCAGGGCCATCCAATCTCTGTACTCCCAAAGCGAGAGCTGTGTTCGGGTCCTCGGCAGCCAGTCAGTTTCGTTCTCAGTGGGTGCTGGTGTCCGCCAGGGCTGCGCCTTGTCACCAATCCTGTTTGTGATATACATGGACAGGATATCGAGGCGTAGTCGTGGTGGGGAGGGGTTGCAGTTCGGTGGTCTGAGGATCTCGTCACTGCTTTTTGCAGATGACGTGGTCCTCATTGGATCATCGGCTTGTGACCTTCAGCACTCACTGGATCGGCTGGCGGCCGAGTGTGAAGCGGCTGGGATGAGGATCAGCACCGCTAAATCTGAGGCCATGACTCTTAGCAGGAAACCGATGGATTGCTTACTCCGGGTAGGAAATGAGTCCTTAGCCCAAGTGAAGGAGTTCAAGTACCTCGGGGTCTTGTTCGCGAGTGAGGGTACTATGGAGCGTGAGATTGGCCGGAGAATCGGAGCAGCGGGGGCGGTATTGCGTTCGCTTTACCGCACCGTTGTAACGAAAAGAGAGCTGAGCCGCAAGGCAAAGCTCTCGATCTACCGGTCGATCTTCGTTCCTATCCTCACCTATGGTCATGAGGGCTGGGTGATGACCGAAAGGACGAGATCGCGGGTACAAGCGGCCGAGATGAGTTTTCTCAGAAGGGTGGCTGGCGTCTCCCTTAGGGATAGGGTGAGAAGCTCAGTCATCCGTGAGGGACTCGGATTAGAGCCGCTGCTCCTTTACTTAGAAAGGAGTCAGCTGAGGTGGTTCGGGCATCTGGTAAGGATGCCCACTGGGCGCCTCCCTTGGGAGGTGTTTCAGGCACGTCCAGTGGGGAGGAGACCTCGGGGAAGACCCAGGACTAGGTGGAGAGATTATATCTCAACACTGGCCTGGGAACGCCTCGGGATCCCCCCGTCAGAGCTGGTCAATGTGGCCCGGGAAAGGGAAGTCTGGGGCCCCCTGCTTGAGCTGCTCCCCCCGCGACCCGACCCCGGATAAGCGGATGACGATGAGATGAGAGATGAGACGTGGGGAAATCTGCTGACCAATCAGAGCAGACTATCGGGGGTGTTGAAGAGACAGGGTTTGAGACAGAGGCTGAGGAGAGGACGCTGAGCATTAGAGCATGAACACATTTCTGAAACCTTCCTGTGATTTATTCAACAGGGAAAATATACATTTAGGAGATAAAATGTGTTGTTACATAAAGTTTGACTTTAGTGTTTTAATCTTTAAGGTGATTCAAGTTGTGTGTTGTTTTCATTTAGAGACACAAACTGTCTGTTTGATTTAATGAGACAAATCTAACTCAGTAGAATCCCAGCTTCCTCTTCCTTCACATCCCAGTGTTCCACTGATCCCAGTTCCCACGTCTCACTGAACTCTTTCTTTGTGACGCTGCCCTCGTCTCACGATCTGATGATTCTGAGGTTCCAGGTGATTTGGGCCACGCAGCCTCTAAAAGCCATAAAGACTTTTCAGCTTTTCTCCTTTATTCTACTGTGTCCTCACATATTTATTGACTAATATGAAATATTCCCTCAGAGAGTTTATATCACTGGTCACTAACACTGAGCTGAACGACTCGGCTTTTGTATTCAATGATGTCGACTTGTATAAAACTACTTCCTGTCTGCTTCCTGTCTCTTTTTGATTTCTTTAGTTTGTTGTAAAGAGTTTTTTAAAACATACAACAGATTTTAAAAATTCTCTTTCTGTGTTAACAGTCTGTTTTTGTTTTCATTCTCAGTTCTTAATTTCAAATGTGTTGTTTAAATTATTTGTTTAACTTATTAAAGGAGTATTACATTTACAGTTTGAGAAACAAACTTTTCCAACATGGCTGCAGGTAAATACTGTAAAACTGAACTTGTTTTTTTTAGTTGTGTGAACGAAGAATAATAACCTGTATCATTGATGCTAATAACCAGATGTTGTGTTAGATAGAAGAGTTGTGTTTTCACTTGTGAGTTCAAACTGGACGTTTTAACACAAACACACACTTTCTGAGCGGGAACTCGTCGTCTCCACCTTCAGCCGCAGAACTAGAATCAAGTAGATCCACTTCCTGTCTGCGCAGAGGAAGTGACCATGTCATGTGATGATCTAACCATGACCTGGTCAGATCTGAGCTCGTGAAAATTAAAACTGTCAAAAGTTTTATTTCCTGGAGAGAAAATCCATCAGTCACAATCTTGATGAATATGTTTTGAACTTTCTATCGTGTTTTTTTCAAAGTTCTATCGACGACAAATCGATGAGTCAGCAAAGAGACTCAGGTAAAAACATTCATGTCACTCGGACTCCAGCGTACTAACCCAGATATCAGATTAAGGCCCCGCCCACACAAGCTCTCAACCAATCAGGAGTCAGTGTCAGCTGTCAATCATCACGTCTCAGCCTGTTTCTATATCATCAAATAACTGATTCAAACCAAACTGATCAGAAACTTGAACAAACATCAGAGAGAGAAGAACGACCTGAAATGATCTTTGAGAGAAATAATTAAAACATGGATTTCATTTATACTGCAGCCAGCCACCAGAGGGCGATCAAGAGGCGTTGGCTTCACTATTATGAAGCTGATCATGTGACTGATCATGTGACTGATCATGTGACATGGTTCCCTCGCTGCTGTTTCCTGTGACCGATGGAGAATCAGACATGTTTATCTACTTGTTGTAGTTCTGTGGCTGAAGCGTTTAATCACGTGACAGATGTTTACTGTTTGTTTATTAATCGACCTGATGCTCAGAACATTTGACTGACACACACACACACAAACACACACACAGAGACACACACACACATACACACACACACAGAAACACACACACACTCAGGCTGTGTTTTCAGAAACTTTCACGTCGTCTTTGTTTCGTCCGTTGGTTCAAAATCATTCAGAAAAAATGTTCAATATTAAACAAATATATTTATTTTTATAAACCTCGAGGAACCGATCACTCATCCGTCCTCTTCACACTCACCTCTTGTCTTTTGTTTACTTCCTGTCCCTCGTCCACGTGTCCTCCGTCTATTTGCATGAGTGTGATTTGAATTGATGTCTATGCAAAAGCGTCTCTGTGTGGTTCGGCTCACGTGCGTGGGCTCACGTGCACGCTGCGCGGGTGCTCGTGCACGTGAAGCTGAAATCAAAGGGCTACAGTCGACACCGGGTCTGATTCACGCTGCAGACACAACCACGACCAATCACACGCCTGCGTTTATAAAACAAGAACAAAACATACAAACAAATTTCTACTGAAACAAAACAAGAAAAAACTTCCAGATACTTCATTCAGTACATGTAGTACACGTGTACTCTGGTGTACTCCCTCGAATCAAACCAGACATAACGATCACAACATCAACAAATAAATTATCAACCATGTGTCACATGACGTGGAAATGATGCCGACATAGATGAAGATGTAAATAAAGATGGACGACACGTCTCCACTTCCTGCTGTTCTAATAAAAACGAAGCCAAGTATCTCAAATACAAACGCTGCCATCTTGTGGTGATGACATCACTTGTGCAGCAGTGATCGTGGAGTAGAGGCGTGGTTTTAAAGTCCCGCCTAAATCTACACTCTACCAATCACAAGTCGATTTCATCTGTCAATCATGACACGATCATATAAAGACAGGCTGATACGTCGTGATGACAGCTGAGACTGGCTTCTGATTGGTCGAGCTGACGTATCATCAGCACCACAATCACGAATGACTGCATGTTATGTTTTAACCACAAAATGGCAGCGTTTGTATTCAAAGTATTTATTCTTCATTTCTGGAGGAAGTGGAGATGTGTCATCATCTTTGTTTATAATCTATGATTCTTAATATCACAGATTCACGTCACTAAACATGTTTCACTTCCTGTTTGGACGTGAAAACAACCAGAGGACGGACGTGACGTGAATCAGACCCTCGGAGCAGAGACGAAGGTTTTCAGCGACGCTACACGAGTCGACACCGAACACAGAGAAGAATCAACCATTTAATGAAGCTCTCATTCCAAGACACACATGAACCTGTACAGCAAACACACACTTACACAAACACAAGAGAAACGCACACACTCACCAACCAATCGCCGAACTAAACGAGTTCTGAATTCTTTATTGCACTTGAACATGAAAAGTCCATTAGGACCAGATCTTTCCTGCTGATGTTCTCCATCGTTTCATTTGTGCTTCCTGTGAAGACGAGCGCTCAGTGTGTCAGCGTGTTCCTGATTCTGTTTTCTTTACATTCATGTTCTAATAAATAAAACCCACACTGAAACAAACAAAGAGGCCGAGTCGTGTTTATCATGAAGTCG
Source organism: Pleuronectes platessa (assembly GCF_947347685.1). Classification (NCBI taxonomy): domain Eukaryota; kingdom Metazoa; phylum Chordata; class Actinopteri; order Pleuronectiformes; family Pleuronectidae; genus Pleuronectes; species Pleuronectes platessa. The sequence goes on from NC_070627.1 coordinate 695,473, forward strand.
TGTTTCCACAGGATTACTGCCTGGAGCTGTGGGTTTACTGTAGAGACCAGTAACTGTACAGTGTTCACCAGAACAACACTGAAGCTGCTTTCATACATGAACTGAACCACGTGTTCCTCACGTGTTCCTGGCGTGTTTCAGTTTTATCTGTTTCTTTGTGAAAAAGACAAAGGACTTGGATTCCACACACAAACACAAACACACACACACACACACATTCATACACTCGACCTGACTGTCGGTAACCTGTTCCTGTAAACACAATCCAATCAACACTCTCTCTCTCTCTGAATTAAATCAACTGATAAAGAATCATAAATAAATGTATTGATCTGCTGTCAGGCTGTTTATATTGAGACATATTGATCAGATGTAGAATTTCATTATGATCACAAGCTTTTCCTTATAAGTGGGTTAGGGTTTGTATAAAACGTCCTCGGGTCAGTTTTCTATTAAATATGGTAAAATGTTTATGAAACAGTTTCCTCAGAGACTTAAAGATGCTCTGCTCTTCATCGACTCTTCTTCATACTGTAAATGTCTCATTCACTTTTCTTCTGCTGGTTTCCATTATGTCAAACTGGTGATTTTGTTCTTTTACCTGCACCAAGGACGAGATGTTTCCACCAGTTTGTTTGAAGAGGAAAGAAAAGCTGAGTCATGATTCCAGTGAAGTCGGTGGAAGGATGTTTATTGAGCATTAAAGCAGAGACAAGTAGAAACAGAACTTTTCTCTCGGAGATGTTTTTCTTCTCGTTACATCTGGTTTGTCACAGAGGAAATGATCCATGTGTTTGACTCATAGACTGAATATAAAGGCTTTGACTGGGATGTGCTGCTGTTATACTGCAGCGCCACCTGTGGGTCAAAAGTAGAAAAGCCACCACCGCTCTGCACCTGATGCAGAAATGAAAACGTCCCATTTTTAAGTCCAGAGTTTTGATCTTTTGTGTCAAAGACAAAACTCAGATTTTAAACTCAAAGTGATTTCAATGTGTTGAACTTTGTGTTGAACTAAATCAATTTGTGACGTGAATCCAGGAACTTTAAGATCATAAACAAACATATACACAGAATGTGGTTCTACACACATGGAGACACACTGAGGGACAAAGGTGGACAATAATAAAGACAAACTTAAACACACTGTATGTGACTCTTTATAGAGGGTTTATATATTCTGCTTGTGTTGTGTCATTTCAATAAACACATTCTTCATGTGAATAAACACATCGGGGCAGGAAGGTTGCTGGTTTGAATCCGGTTCAGATGGGGTCTTCCTGTGTGGAGTCTGCATGTTCTCCCCGTGTTTTCTCCAGGTGCTCCGGCTTCATCTCACAAACACATGCAGATTAGGGGTTGTGTAGATTGGAGACTACACACAAGCTGCTGCTGCTTCAGCCTCTGGATCCTCAGGACACACACACTGTCCTCTTCACACTGTCCTCTTCACACTGTCCTCTTCACACTCACCTCCACAAAGACCCCTCCCACCTGTTGAGAGAAGAAGACATCAGTGTCACAGAGACGCACTTCATCAGCTGTGAGTCAGTGATGCAGCTCATCCAGTAGAAAGAGCAGCAGGGACTTCAGTCCTGTTCAGAGGTGGAGCAGCTTCCTCTCTGCTTCATGTTCACGTGTTGGAATGAACACGCTAAGAGCTCAGTGTGTGTCCTCTGCATGTCAAAGTGCAGAGTGGACACCTGAGAGGTGGATTTACTGCTGTTACAGGTGAAGCCATGTTTCACTGTGTGTTGATGAACATCTGCTTCTGACAAACTGGGACCAGAGGAGACAGATGGACCTCAGCAGAGGTTCTGCTCTGTATAAAGAGCTCCTGGTTACCATGTGATGAGGAGAGGCTTCAGTCCCACTGATCTCAGAGCTGTGACAAAGATCCACCTGATCAGTTCTTCACTGATGAAGTGAGAGGACAAACTGTCTCAGATCAGATGAAGACGACACCGTCTCTGTCCCTCGTGTGAGGCTGTCAGCTGTGGTCCAGCTTCACTTCCTGTTCACATGAAAACAACTGTCGTCTTCACGTCAACTAAATCACATGATCCCAAGCAGCTTGTGGCTCGTCTGATTGGCCGACTGTTGTCTCTCTGTCCAATCCTGATGTCTGTCCTCATTGTCCTCTCACAGCTTCACTGAGGAAACACTGAGGCCTGAACTATGAAGACACTTCAACATGTCCAGGAGATCTTTCTGAGATCAGCTCAACTGAACCTGACAGACACAGTCAGGCTAAGTGGTCACATGACGCTGGTTATCAACTCGTTAAGTTAACTCAGGTTTTCCTCATCGAGATCTGAGTGGCACATAAAAAGGGCGGGGTCTACTGTGTATGACCAATCACAGACATGGACAGTTTGACTGACAGAAGAGCCTCATATTTCACAACCAGGATCAAACTGTTCTATAATAAAAATCAGAGGAGAACAAAGACATGATCCAGAATAAAAGAAACTCAGTCACAGCTGCTAAATGCGGGAAGAACAGCTGGTAAAACATCTGGATCGTGTCAATGTGTAAGTTACAGCGTCCCCTGGTGGCATCTGGTAAAAATATATTACGTGACCACGACATAATAACGTGTGAACGAGATAAATAACTCGAGGCCACGAGATCTGAATCTGTTGTTTACTAACAAGACGAGTGGAAGAGAAGAAGACACACACTGTCTCACTGTCTCTGAGGACACACACTGTCTCTGAGGACACACACTGTCTCACTGTCTCTGAGGACACACACTGACTCACTGTCTCTGAGGACACACACTGTCTCACTGTCTCTGAGGACACACACATGGACCTGTCTCCAGGAAGCTGAGGTCATCTGGTGTTTTGGGGACAGGATGAGTCTGGAGACATTGAGATGTTCTGGGTGAGTTAGAGATCAACTGAACCAACCAGACGTTGATTTAAACTTCCCTTATCCGTCCCTTTAAGGAGAGTGTGCACCACACAACAGTGTAGAGTCACTGTGGTCAGTGGGCGGAGCTTCTATACGGGTTGATCTCCAACTTAACCTGGAGCAGGTTAGCTGTCATCAGAAGTTACCATGGTGATTTACCTGGTTAAGAAGTGGACGAGCTTCGTAGAACTGAAAAAACTAAACCTGAAGTTAACCTGATAACCACAAATCCTGCTTGGTAGCACAGACCCTGGATCTGTGATACTGACTGTGTTTAGTAACATACTGATGAAAGCAGCGTGGACTGACTCCAACCATCTACTGACCTCAGAGTCTCAAGTCCACAGGTTGGACTCTGCTGTAGATCAAGAAGCTCCTTCACTCCTGAGTCCTGAAGGTCGTTGTAGCTCAGATCCAGTTCTCTCAGATGAGAGGGGTTTGACCTCAGAGCTGAAGCCAGAGAAGAACAGCTGATCTCTGACAGACTGCATCTCTCCAACCTGGATAAAGAAATATATATATATTAGAATGTGTCCTCCTGTTGTTGTGGATCGTCATCATGTCAACACAGACTCTCAACATGCTGCTGACCTCAGTCCAGTCTGTGACCTGAAGATAAATGAAGCTCAGCGCAAGTTCAGGAAGGAAGTCTTAAAGGGGAAATATTATGCCCATTTCACCACAGTTGATATGGTTACTTGGGGTCTTAATGAAATATCTGTAACATTTTTTGGTAAAAATAACACAAGGATCATTTAAAACAGCACCTTTTTACTCTGTCTAAAACAGACCTCCTCAGATCGACCCGTTTTGAGGGCCCAGCCCCCCTCTCACCCTGCCCCCATCTTACCCCACCCCCTTTCACCCCTCTCATCCCTCCCCCTTCCCCCTCTCATGGAGGTGTAGGACATGTGTTTGAATGTGTTCTCACTACAGAATGCATTCAACATCTATAGAGCAGATTATGGGCCTTTATGTCAAAGAGGAATAGAGCAGTAAGTTGTTTTTTTTTATGCATGAGATATCAGTCATTTCTGCAATACAAATATGACTGAGGAATAAAATACATAAATTACTCTTCCCTCTGTATTACTTTGCTAACTGCTCATCTTATACGTGTCAATTGTTGACATGTTACATATCAAACATTAAAAGCACACAACTGTTTCTACACACTTTTGTCAGAAAGATTGCTAGAAAGAATGCCACAGAGCTTTTTAAAAATAGTTATTAAATGTACTGGCTGGGACAGAGGTAATAAATACAAAAAATACCAAGTATAATAAAAACATTGATTACAAAAATACAATTTGTGCCATCAGTAGCCATACTGTAAACAAAGGAACACTTTATATTTGTGTGTCACCTTTTATTCTCTAAATACAACGTGAACTTTGCTCAGCCGTTACAGGTATTTGGCGTACAGAAGCTTTGTGAGCTGGTGTTGAGGCCACCTGGGCCGGAGAATCAGGGTGGTCCTGCCCTCCTGCTCGGTGCTCCAGATACGCAGAGTGTTCCCTGATGCTCAGGGAAGTTATACAGGGTTCAGACCTGCCCTTGATTGAAACTCGACACATAGCTGGCTATAACTTCTTGCTTGTCAGGTTTATCATACTTAGCAGAGAGATCCTCAGGTTTTGAGATCTTCAGCACCTCATTCACATATGGGGCCGGGTCCTGAAAAACCTGGTGAAAGATGAGGTCCAACAGGTTATCCACGTAATCTGTAATACAAATTGGGGGAAAAAGTTGGACATTTTGCACTTTTTTGTATTTATTATTTTTTTTTTATAATTATATTATTCTATTTATCGTGAAGACGATAAATAAATGGTCTTTAAATGGTGAAGACCATTTAGAGACAGCAGTTAATTGATATGTTATTTATGTTTCACATACTGTTTGTACATTATATGGATTTTAAATAGAGCCTGTGAGAATCACGGAAGGCTGCATCTGCTTTCACCGGCTTTGCTGTGCACTCGCCCTTCTTATATATCACATCTGTCCCCCGCCGACACACAGGACAAACCTCAAACAGCTCCAGGAGGCAGTTTTCATAGACAATATATGTGGGTGTCTTATGAACAGGGTTGGAAGATTCCATTCTATTAGAACGACAAAGATTTCACCAAAAGGCTGCAACAGCTAAAAAAGTGTAGGATGGTAATCCATCTGATTATTGAAATGTTTAGATTAAATATTGAGTCACTCACGTCACATCTGCTGACTCAGTGAAGACTGTGATCGAGTCATCAGGATCATAGGTAGCATCCTGTGGCTCTCCGAAGTCCATACTGCAACAACTTGGGTTGTCCTCTCCCTCCTCCAAGCCAGGCCTCTTACAGCTGAGGTCCCAACACCGACATCAGTGCAGCACAGTTTTCTGTGTGCCTATGATAAAACAGACACAGTATCCATGGAGTCACAACAAATGAGATGCTGTTACAACTTTAACACGGAGACACAATCAATGACATGAAGAAGTAACTGAGGGTAAACCAACCTGTACTTTTGTAGTGAGGTCGCAGTGTTTTCATAGAAAGCTGCGTTCCATGTGTGCGCATCTGTGGTGGGTCCGTCTGGCATGCTACGTGATGTAGCCTAGCACCGTGAACAGATGTGCTTGCCTGAACACCAAAAACAGCAATTTTATTCATGTTTGTACTACTGTCATGCATACAAAGATACAAGGACACATTTTCCCTAACTAGGGCTGGTAATGAATAATCGTTCTAGTCCCGCACATTATGACAACAACATCCTCCGGTATCTCGAACGAGCGCCCGTAGCAGCAGCTGTAGCTGGAAGTTAGGTTCGTGAGTGTTGTGCTCTCCACGCTCTCCCCCCCCCCCCTCCGCTCGCGTGTCCTCCCGTTAGTACTGTGCTGGGCTGGAAGTTAGCTACGGCCGACACTCGTAGCAGCTGCTACAAGCATCCGTAGCTAACTTCAAGCTCCAGCAGCTACAACCGGAGCTCGTAGCAGCTGCTACAAGCATCCGTAGCTAACTTCAAGCTCCAGCAGCTACAACCGGAGCTCGTAGCAGCTGCTACAAGCATCCGTAGCTAACTTCAAGCTACAGCAGCTACAACCGGAGCTCGTAGCAGCTGCTACAAACATCCGTAGCTAACTTCAAGCTCCAGCAGCTACAACCGGAGGTCGTAGCAGCTGCTGCAAACATCCGTAGCTAACTTCAAGCTCCAGCAGCTACAACCGGAGCTCGTAGCAGCTGCTGCAAACATCCGTAGCTAACTTCAAGCTCCAGCAGCTACAACCGGAGCTCGTAGCAGCTGCTGTAAACATCCGTAGCTAACTTCAAGCTCCAGCAGCTACAACCGGAGCTCGTAGCAGCTGCTGCAAACATCCGTAGCTAACTTCAAGCTCCAGCAGCTACAACCGGAGCTCGTAGCAGCTACTACAAACATCCGTAGCTAACTTCAAGCTCCAGCAGCTACAACCGGAGGTCGTAGCAGCTACTACAAACATCCGTAGCTAACTTAAAGCGCCAGCTGCTACAAACATCCGTAGCTAACTTCAAGCTCCAGCAGCTACTACCGACACTCATAGCAGCTACTACCGACACTCATAGCAGCTACTACCGGGGCTCGTAGTAGATACTACGGCCCCTCGAGTGGGGGGGGGGGGGGGGGGGGGGAGAGAGCGTGGAGAGCACAACACTCACGAACCTGCCGTGCGTTCACCGTTCACCGTGGACTCGCCAGCCGTCCTCGATTAATGAAAACTCCTGTAAAGTCTCTACCTATCCCCCACCACTACATACTAGCCCCCCAACCCCTCGCACACACGGCACAACATGCTAACGGCAGTAGCCTCCACACAAAATGTCTAAAAGAAGCAAATACCAGAATTATAAAAAAAAAAATACTTACATTTCCCTCGTCTTCAGTGTTGCAACGGAGAGATGGCACCGACCCCTCTTTCAATAACAACCTTTTTAGAGAATCCGGCGTTATATTGGCCCAGGTTGATAAAACAGTCCGATTCAAAGTGGTGGCAGGAACGTTGCCATCATATATGAACTCAATCCATCTCAATCTTGTGTCTTCTGAAGCTGGAGTCCCATGAAGACATGTTTGCAGCCGACCACTGAGCATCTCGGTTTTCGATTTCGATTCATGCTGCTAGTTAGCTTATCCAAGTGTTTCCAAGGCTTGCAAGAATGAAATGGCTGCCGGACACGATAGACTTTCTAAAAAGTGGGTGGGTCCATCTATGGGTGGGTCGAGTGGTAGTGGGGGAGTGCATAGAGCTATGGGGGCATGGGCATGTTGCGACTATGATGTCTATTTCGGTCGTAATTCCATTGGACGCACTCTAGCACACAGTTTCTGAAATAGAGGAACCACAACAAATCGCTGGAGTTGTTTTTTTCCAGAGTTTTTGGGACGGTAGACATGCCAGATACCCAAATTAATGTGTAGAAGCACTACAAAAGTGGAATTTTCATAATATGTCCCCTTTAAACCAGCAGACGATCAGCTGATCGTGGGCGTTCCTAATTTCAGGAGCGCTCAATGGAGGTCCTTACCTGCTCAGTGATCAGCTGATTGTGGGTGTACCTCAATATCAATCAGGTCGGGCGCAGTCTCAGTCAGCCAGTCATTCAGCAGCTGCCAAACTTTAAAAATCCCTTCTCCTCTCTTCCTCAGTCAGCCATCATTCAGCGACTCGTGCAACCCCTCCTCCACCCCATTCTCCTCCAGTCGAGGATATTCACCTCATCCGGATCCCGACCTCAACTGATCATGGATCATGTCAACGGATTGAGGATTATAGCGGCACCCCATCATGGTGGCAGCTGATCACAGACTAAATCGACAAGGCGGCCTGACAATATACACATTGCTCGTAGCATCCATTGCACTTCTGTCCATCCTGGAAGAGGGATCCCTCGCATGCAGCTCTTCCTGAGGTTTCTACTTTTTCCCTGTCAAGGTTTTTGTAGTTTTTCCTTACCCTTGTGAGGGTTGAGGGCAGAGGATGTCACACTCAGCGAGTCCAATAGGACAAAGTAGCATTAAGATGTGCCTTGTAAACATACGTTCAACAGATAAAACCACCACCAGTGTCTAGACCCCGGGGGGTATTCCTGTTCGATGTTCTGCTCCACCCCCTTCTAAACCTGATGACATCTCACAGGGGTCTAAAATGCCAAATAAATATTGGTAAATTGGAAATCAAGTCTCTCCTTATTGAAATATCAGATCAGACATGTTGGACCATTGTTTCATTCATCAGCTTCTTCTCTGTGTGTTGGTCACTGAGCAGGTTTGTGTAATTAAACACTGTTTAAAGTAGGGATGGCTCCTGATGTCACTTCCTGTTTGTTTCTATACTTATCAACTGTCCAACGTGTTTCAATAAGAATGAGTCTTATTTTGAAAACCTGAGGAGGACGAGTGCTCGGCCTCAGTCCACATGTTATTTAGTGACACTTTCTTAGTGATCAGGAGCAGGTGAGTGCAGGTGAATGGAGTTGATGAGGTGGACGTGACTGACAGGCTGGGTGAGTGACAGATGACTGAGGGACAGTGAGCAGAGCAGAACTGAGACAATTTAAATAAATAATGACCCTATAAGAAAGAAAGTCTGAAAAGTGAAGAAGGATTTAAAGACCTCAGAGTCTCCAGTCGACAGTTTGGACTCTCCAGTCCAGAACACAGCAGCTTCACTCCTGAGTCCTGCAGGTTGTTGAAGCTCAGATCCAGTTCTCTCAGATGAGAGGGGTTTGACCTCAGAGCTGAAGCCAGAGAAGAACAGCTGATCTCTGACAGACTGCACCTCAACAACCTGGATAAAGAATAAAACTTAACTGTAAATTAAACTGAGTTCATGTGTGAAAATAACAGACACATATTCATGTCAGCACAGACTCATAACATGGAAGATAAATATGAAATCAGACATGTTGGACTAAAAACGAGTCCTGATTCAGTACAAATAGATTATTTGGACCCGGTCTCTGTCCTGCAGATCAGTTTAGGAAATCTAGAACTAAACTCAGTGTTTTAACAAGTAGCTGAATATTTAAAATGTCACAGATTAATTAATGAGTGAATTCAAGTTATGAATGAAGAGGATTTATGTTAAACATAATTAAATGAGATAAATTGTGTATAAATGCTGTTTATAGATATGAGATCTACAAAAGTCAGTCAGTGAACTGACCTCAGTCTCCAGTCGACAGGTTGGACTCTGTAGAAAACCACACAGCTCCTTCACTCCTGAGTCCTGCAGCTTGTTTCCACTCAGATCCAGTTCTCTCAGATGAGAGGGGTTTGGCCTCAGAGCTGAAGCCAGAGAAAAACAGTTGATCTCTGACAGACTGCAGTCCTTCAACCTGGATAAAGAAATATGAATATTAGAATGTGTCCATCTGTTGTTGTGGATCGTCATCATGTCAACACAGACTCTCAACATGCTGCTGACCTCAGTCCAGTCTGTGACCTGAAGATAAATATCAGATCAGACATGTTGGACCATTGTTTCATTCATCAGCTTCTTCTCTGTGTGTTGGTCACTGAACAGGTTTGTGTAATTAAACACTGTTTAAAGTATGGATGGCTCCTGATGTCACTTCCTGTTTGTTTCTATACTTATCAACTGTCCAACGTGTTTCAATAAGAATGTGTCTTATTTTGAAAACCTGAGGAGGACGAGTGCTCGGCCTCAGTCCACATGTTATTTACTGACACTTTCTTAGTGACCAGGAGCAGGTGAGTGCAGGTGAATGGAGTTGATGAGGTGGACGTGACGGACAGGCTGGGTGATTGACAGATGACTGAGGGACAGTGAGCAGAGCAGAACTGAGACAATTTAAATAAATAATGACCCAATAAGAAAGAAAGACTGAAAAGTGAAGAAGGATTTAAGGACCTCAGAGTCTCCAGTCGACAGTTTGGACTCTCCAGTCCAGAACACAGCAGCTTCACTCCTGAATCCTGCAGGTTGTTTCTACTCAGATCCAGTTCTCTCAGATGTGAGGGGTCTGACTTCAGAGCTGACGCCACGACTTCACAGTGAGTCTCTGAGAGTCGACAACCACTGAGTCTGTAATTAAAGAAAATATCAAATCTGTGAGAATTAAATTAGAAAACACACTATTCATACAAAAGTTGATCATGTGACCCTCACCCTGGTAAATCCCCTCTTTGTTAAAACTCCTCAAGAGAATCCTTTCAGATTTGGTTCAAGCGTTCATTCAGACTGACAGAGGAACTCATTAGATTCAGGTGGTCAAGGGTCAAGGTCACAGAACATGTTCATGGCCTCTTGAACATGATATCTCAAGTTTGTCTTCAGGGGAATTTTTCACATTTTGATGGAAAGAGAAACCAATTACAGTTCAGTGGTCAAAGGTCAAAGATCACAGTGACCTCATATTATTGTGAAGTCAACATGTCAGGAACCTGGAGGGACGGACACTGCACTGGTTGGTGGTGGAGGACAAACGCAGAGTGGGAACTCTGGTTTGACAAGAAAGAAGAATAAACTATATTTCCTGCTTCTTCCAAAGCGGCTTACATTTTTAGTACACTCAACATTTATGAGGGGACATTTAGGGGTTCAGTATCTTGCCAAGGACACTTAGGCATGCAGATGGGAAAGAGTAGGATTCGAACCAGCAACCTTCTTGTTGCAGAGCACCCACTCTATCCCCTAGGCCACGCTCTCCCCCCTCTCTTCAGTTTAAAGGAACCGTCAGTGATTCTCAACCAAACACTGATTCATTGATCGTCTCCTCACACTGTGCTAGCTGTTTGATCATATATATATATATATATATATACACAGTATATACAATGACCCCTTGGACCCCACATGGTCGTATGTCTGAACCCTCAAACTACAGTGATCACATTGGATTTCACTCTCCACATCTGATCTAGTTGTTCTCACATGTACATGAGAATGTAAATGTACATAATAATAACTTTATTACACACACACACAAACACACACACACACACACACTCATCAATAAATTTAACTCTGATCTGCATGTCTTATGGTTTGTGGAGGAAGCTGGAGAACTGCAGCACCATGGTGCCCAAAACAATGAGGATCATTTAACACTGAGTGTATTTGAAGAACGACTCATCTCCACTGATTGAACATGTTATTGATCATGTCTGGACTCACCGAGCCTTCCTGCAGTTCCTCACAGCTGGGATCAGTCTCAGTCGACCCTGGTCTGATGTTTTGAACTTCTTCAGGTCCAACTCATCCAGAACCTCCTCTGACATCTGCAGCATGTAGGCCAGAGCTGAGCAGTGGATCTCAGAGAGTTCCTTTGATCTGTTCTCTGACGTCAGGAACTGTTTCATCTGCTGATAAACTGAGTGGTCGTTCATCTCAGTCAGACAGTGGAAGATGTTGATGGTTCTGTCTGGAGAAATGTCATCACTCTGCATCTCCTTCAGGTTGTTGATGACTCTCTGGATGATCTCTGGATTGTTCCCTGTCTGACCCAGCAGGCCTCCTAAGACTCTCTGGTTGGACTCCAGACTGAGGCCGTGAAGGAAGCGAACAAACAGGTCCAGATGACCATTTGTACTGGTGAGGGATTTCTTCATGGTTCTGTTCAGGAGGTCATTCAGGGAGAAGGTACTGTCTGTGTACCCATAATGTCCCAAGAAGTTGTTGAGTTCTTCTGTGTTCCTCTCGGTGTAACAGTGGAACATGTAGACTGCAGCCAGAAACTCCTGAACGCTCAGATGAACAAAGCAGTAGACTGATTTCTGGAAGATCACACACTCTCTTCTGAAGATCTCAGTACAAACTCCTGAGTACACCGAGGCCTCTGTGACATTAAGACCACACTGCTCCAGGTCTTCTTGGTAGAACATGATGTTTCCTTTCCTCAGATGTTTAAGTGCCAGCCTCCCCAGCTTCAGGAGAACGTCCCTGTCAGCCTCCGTCAGCTGCTGTGGAGTCGTCTCATGTCCCTCACCGTACTTGTTGTTCTTCCTCTTTGTCTGAACCAGCAGGAAGTGTGAGTACAGGTCAGTCAGGGTCTTGGGCAGCTCTCCTCTCTGGTCTGTGGTCAACATGTGCTCCAGAACTGTAGCACTGATCCAGCAGAAGACTGGGATTTGACACATGATGTGGAGGCTCCTGGACGTCTTGATGTGTGAGATGATTCTGCTGCACAGCTCTTCATCACTGAATCTCCTCCTGAAGTACTCCTCCTTCTGGGCCTCAGTGAAGCCTCGTACTTCTGTGACCCTGTCCAGACATGTAGGAGGGATCTGATTGGCCGCCGCAGGTCCAGAGAAGGTCTGCTTTCATCCAGGCCGTCAAAGATGAACAAAGGTTTACAGACAGCGAGCGTCTCTGCCGTGAGCTTCTGTAACGCTGGATGGAAAACATGGAGCAGCGTGAGAAGACTGTGCTGCTGGTCCTTCACCAGGTTCAGCTCCCTGAACGAAAGCACAGCCAGCAGACCCACATCCTGGTTCTCTAAACCCTCTGCCCAGTCCAGAGTGAACTTCTGCACCGAGAAGGTTTTTCCAACGCCAGCGACTCCGTTGGTCAGGACGATTCTGATGCTGCTCTGCTGGTCAGTGGAGGCTTTAAAGATGTCGTGGACCTTGATGGGAGTGTCCTGGAGGATCTTCATCTTGGAAGCCGTCTCAAGCTGCCTCACCTCATGTTGAGTATTAACCTCTTCACTCTGTCCCTCTGTGATGTAGAGCTCAGTGTAGATCCTGTTGAGGAGGGTTCTACTTCCTGTTTCATCACTTCCTTCAGTCACATGTTCACATCTCCTCCTCACACTGAGCTTATGTTCATCTGAAACCTCCTGCAGACCACGATCTGCTGAAAGACAAGAAACAATGTGAGAGACAGAGAATCTGAGAATCTGCTGATTGTTTTCATCAGATACAGAAAAACTACAGAAAATAAAAGCTTTTTAACTTTGTGCTTTTCTAACGATGTTAAATGTTGATGCTGTATGAAGGAACAAAATAAAACCACATGTGCTGTTGTCAGAAGTGAAGACATCAGCAGACACATGTACAGTGCTGCTCTGACCGGCTGTCTGACCTCCAGCTCCTGTTCTGGATCTTTTTCCACACTGGGGACAGGAGGAGTCTCCTGAAGAGCCAGACTGGTCCCAGTATGAGGTGATGCACTGTCTGCAGAACCAGTGTCCACAGCTGGTGGAGACTGGATCCTTCAGGACGTCCTGACACGAAGCACAGCAGGACGACTGCTCCTCCTCAGAAACATGACTCCTCTTCCTCTCCCTGTGAAGACATGTCCTGATAACTCACATGTCACAGTCACAGGTTGTCGTCACTTCTGTCAAGGAGGTTTTGTTTTCACCCAGTATGTTTGTGTGTTGGTTCGTTCGTTAGTGGGATTATAAAAAACAACAGATTACCAGTGAACTTGGTGGAAGGCTGTGGTCTGTGAACCAGATGGGGGGGGGGGGGGGGTCCTCTTTCACAGACATGTTCAGAGGACTGATGTTTACCAGTGTGTGGAATTTGGTGCAGATCCAAATCAACATGAGTCTCTAGTGGATTTCAAAGTGGTTTCATAAGGAGCGTGTTGGTTCTTGGTGGAGGTCTGAGCTCTTTGAGTGATTCTGAGAGATTAGTCACCAACTTCAATGAAGCTGTGTCCTAATGCAGGGGCCACACTAGAGGAAACTAGATCCTCTTCAGAGCAGGTCCCAGTAGAAACAGTCTCTTACTCTGTGGGTGAGGGTCCAGGTTCATTACTGAAGTTTGGAGGAAGACCTCCTTTGGACCAGTCACTCTTCAGAGACAGACAGCTGGACCCTGGAGACTCTGCTCTCAGTCTGTGGTCCTGATCTCTGCAAACACAAACATGTTTTTATTCAGAACACATCATTCACTGGTTCATTCTATGAGGATTCAGTTTGGAGCTTCACATGTTTGTAGCAGGTCTCTTACTTTGTGGTTAAGGGTCCAACTTGCTCTGAAGTGTCCTCGTCCATGTTGCACCGGCTGCGGCTCAGTTGTGGTTCAGGCCACGCTGCTCTTCTAGATATTAAAGGTCTGGTCTATTTCCTACTGGTTCTGCGCTCAGTTTACAGCAGAACACAGTGAAATGATCTTTCACACCAGTTTCAAGGTTTATCTGTTGAAAACGTCACAAACACAAATATTTAAAACACTTCCTGTAGCCTACCCATTTCAAAATAAAAGCACTCCAGCGTTTCTGTCGCCTGAAATTATTGATTTATTTTTTTAATGTTTTATTGTGAAATAGAAGCAGGGCTTCATAGTTTGTAGTACTGGTATTTATTTGAGTACATAGGACTTCTTATATACAAGAAAATACACATCAGTGTCACGACTTCAGGAAAGGAGATGGACCCAGTAGCAGAGGTATATAACAAAAGGTGTATTTAATACAAAAAGAGATTTTAACTTAACAAAACGCAAAACAAACACTAAAGGAATTGAAACACTGAAAAGACATGAACTGGAACAAGAAGACAAAACCACAAGTCTTACTAGACTCAGGAAAAACAGCAACATGGAACACAGCAAGAACCGCAACATGGAACAAGGCTTGAAAAACAGACAACCCGACAGAGGACAAGGGGAAAGACAGACAGGGAAGGCAGGGGTAATTGGCCACAGGTGCAACACATGAGGAGTTAGAAACACATTCACCAAGACAGGAAGTGAAGACAGAAACCACCCACAAGGAACAGAGACTACAAAATAAAACAGGAAACAGAAAACACAGAGACAGAAATACACAAACTAAACTGACAGAACCTGGCAATCAGAAACCTCAGGAAGGACTCTCTTCAGGAATCGGGACAAACAAGTTCATAAACACACCCAAGGACACACACACAGACACACACACACACAGACACACACACACACACACATACACAAACACACACACACACTCAGGTGACTGTAACATATGATTGTGAAAACGCGTTGTGTTATTAAGCACTTGATGAACAGATGAAGATAAAAAGTTAAACTGTGAGTTAACTCTGTTAATTAGTCCTTTGAAGCTCTTTGATCCAGACCTGCTGTTCACATCTGTCTCTGGGATCCGATCACATGACGTCTGTCACCAGGTGTGAACTGACAAACGAGTCATGTGATCAGCAGACGGATGTTAACAGCAGGTGTGAGAGTGAGACAGTGAAACTTTCAGAAAGTTGTGTTCACACTCACCTGCTCACTTTCCTTCCTTCTGCTCGTCCAGGTGAAAATGGAGTCTGACCGCTCCCTGTTCTCAGGCTCCTCCTCCCTCTGGAACCAGTTCACTCTTGAAAACATCCAGTTCATGAAGATGAACATGTCATTTCATGTCAGCAAAGAGCCAGAGTACCTGGCTGCAGACAACATGGTTTTCCCATCAAGTCTAAACTGGATGAACTAGAATTCCACCATAGAAACTACTTTCTATGAAAACAAGAAATAAAACTGATGTGAGTGTAAATTATATTTCACAGAAAACTTGACCAAAGCCTTGATCATCTTTTCATTGGATTTATTTGACATGTAAGTTGTGATTTAGTGTTTTATTCACATACAGTATAAAACAAGTTGAGAGAGAGAGAGCTGACCTGTGCTGCCCCCTGGTGTTCACACGTTTTTTTTCTGCAGTGAAACAACAGAGTTTAAAAAGTTTTTTCGTCTGTTTTATTGATTTTATTGATCTAGATGTTTTACATTGTTAGTTTCTAAATTATAACAACTAAACTTGTTCTATTTTAACTTTCTACCTCTTATCAAATGTCTTTAAATAAAATGTTATTAAAGTATATAGTAATAGTTATTTTAATTCCATTTATAACATTTCTCAGGTTGAAAAGCACCAAACTGGATAAGATATTTAAATATCAGCTATTTTAACTTTATATTTTCATGTGTTAAATGTTTTTTTATCTATCTGAGAAATGACTGCACTTTGTTTTACAAAGATCATAAAGTTTATTACATTTCTTTAAATGCAGATTACGTCATGCTTTTATTTTGACACCAAAACAAACCGAAGAGCGACTTTACAAAAACGATCGTCGTCACGGTCGTGATGTCATCGGTCGCATCACAGCACGCCACGAGTTCAGATGAGACAGGAAGTCTGTTCACCACGAGGGCGGCTGATTTAAAAACATCTTCTGTAACGGCGTATCGTACAAAACGGGTTTATTCATGTGCGCTGATGAACATTCACGACACTTTCTGTGTTACACATTTCTACGTTTTTCCAGAAGCTTCTTTTCGTCCTCACGGCTCCAAACTGAGTCGTCTTCACTTTACACCGAACATGTTCACGTCAGAGATCAACAAACGTTCAGACAAACATCGGACCAATGACTCGGCTGCGTACCACAACGTGTTCGGGCCAAAAACATCTGAGAAACTTCAAGAGCGACGTTGTAATACCAAGAGAATAAAGAAGTCGAAACTCAATCAAATTTAAGTCGTAATATCACAAGAATAAAGTCGTAGAGACACAGAAACAATTTCACAAGAATAAAGTCGTAGAGACACAGAAACAATTTCACAAGAATAAAGTCGTAATATCACAATGACGTTGGAATATCGTGAGGATAAATTCAGACTTTCTTCTCAATCGCGACTTTAATCTCACAACATTACGACTTAAAAATGCAGCTGATGTTACGTCGTAGCTACGAACATGAGAACGACCGAAGAGATGAAGAGTGAAGAGCAGCTGTGGTAAAACAACAGAGTCAATAAAACCATCATGTTCAGGTTTCTCTATTCACGCTGCGGACACAACCACGACCAATCACACGCCTGCGTTTATAAAACAAGAACACAACATACAAACTAATTTCTACTGAAACAAAACAAGGAAAAACTTCCAGATACTTCACTCAGTACACGTACATGTAGTGCACGTGTACTCTGGTGTACTCCCTCAAATCAAACCAGACATAACGATCACAACATCAACAACTAAATTATCAACCATGTGTCACATGACGTGGAAATGATGCCGACATAGATAAAGATGTAAATAAAGATGGACGACACGTCTCCACTTCCTGCTGTTCTAATAAAAACGAAGCCAAGTATCTCAAATACAAACGCTGCCATCTTGTGGTGATGACATCACTTGTGCAGCAGTGATCGTGGAGTAGAGGCGTGGTTTTAAAGTCCCGCCTAAATCTGCACTCGACCAATCACAAGGCGATTTCATCTGTCAATCATGACATGATCATATAAAGACAGGCTGAGACGTCGTGATGACAGCTGAGACTGGCTTCTGATTGGTCGAGCTGATGTATCATCAGCACCACGATCACGAATGACTGCAAATTATGTTTAAACCACAAGATGGCAGCGTTTGTATTCAAAATATGTTGTGTTCATTTCTGGAGGAAGTGGAGATGTGTCATCATCTTTGTTTATAATCTATGATTCTTAATATCACAGATTCACGTCACTAAACATGTTTCACTTCCTGTTTGGACGTGAAAACAACCAGAGGACGGACGTGACGTGAATCAGACCCTCGGAGCAGAGACGAAGGTTTTCAGCGACGCTACACGAGTCGACACCGAACACAGAGAAGAATCAACCATTTAATGAAGCTCTCATTCCAAGACACACATCAACCTGTACAGCAAACACACACTTACACAAACACAAGAGAAACGCACACACTCACCAACCAATCGCCGAACTAAACGAGTTCTGAATTCTTTATTGCACTTGAACATGAAAAGTCCATTAGGACCAGATCTTTCCTGCTGATGTTCTCCATCGTTTCATTTGTGCTTCCTGTGAAGACGAGCGCTCAGTGTGTCAGCGTGTTCCTGATTCTGTTTTCTTTACATTCATGTTCTAATAAATAAAACCCACACTGAAACAAACAAAGAGGCCGAGTCGTGTTTATCATGAAGTCGTGTTTACACAGGATTACTGCCTGGAGCTGTGGGTTTACTGTAGAGACCAGTAACTGTACAGTGTTCACCAGAACAACACTGAAGCTGCTTTCATACATGAACTGAACCACGTGTTCCTCACGTGTTCCTGGCGTGTTTCAGTTTTATCTGTTTCTTTGTGAAAAAGACAAAGGACTTGGATTCCACACACAAACACAAACACACACACACACACACATTCATACACTCGACCTGACTGTCGGTAACCTGTTCCTGTAAACACAATCCAATCAACACTCTCTCTCTCTCTGAATTAAATCAACTGATAAAGAATCATAAATAAATGTATTGATCTGCTGTCAGGCTGTTTATATTGAGACATATTGATCAGATGTAGAATTTCATTATGATCACAAGCTTTTCCTTATAAGTGGGTTAGGGTTTGTATAAAACGTCCTCGGGTCAGTTTTCTATTAAATATGGTAAAATGTTTATGAAACAGTTTCCTCAGAGACTTAAAGATGCTCTGCTCTTCATCGACTCTTCTTCATACTGTAAATGTCTCATTCACTTTTCTTCTGCTGGTTTCCATTATGTCAAACTGGTGATTTTGTTCTTTTACCTGCACCAAGGACGAGATGTTTCCACCAGTTTGTTTGAAGAGGAAAGAAAAGCTGAGTCATGATTCCAGTGAAGTCGGTGGAAGGATGTTTATTGAGCATTAAAGCAGAGACAAGTAGAAACAGAACTTTTCTCTCTGAGATGTTTTTCTTCTCGTTACATCTGGTTTGTCACAGAGGAAATGATCCATGTGTTTGACTCATAGACTGAATATAAAGGCTTTGACTGGGATGTGCTGCTGTTATACTGCAGCGCCACCTGTGGGTCAAAAGTAGAAAAGCCACCACCGCTCTGCACCTGATGCAGAAATGAAAACGTCCCATTTTTAAGTCCAGAGTTTTGATCTTTTGTGTCAAAGACAAAACTCTGATTTTAAACTCAAAGTGATTTCAATGTGTTGAGCTTTGTGTTGAACTAAATCAATGTGTGACGTGAATCCAGGAACTTTAAGATCATAAACAAACATATACACAGAATGTGGTTCTACACACATGGAGACACACTGAGGGACAAAGGTGGACAATAATAAAGACAAACTTAAACACACTGTATGTGACTCTTTATAGAGGGTTTATATATTCTGCTTGTGTTGTGTCATTTCAATAAACACATTCTTCATGTGAATAAACACATCGGGGCAGGAAGGTTGCTGGTTTGAATCCGGTTCAGATGGGGTCTTCCTGTGTGGAGTCTGCATGTTCTCCCCGTGTTTTCTCCAGGTGCTCCGGCTTCATCTCACAAACACATGCAGATTAGGGGTTGTGTAGATTGGAGACTACACACAAGCTGCTGCTGCTTCAGCCTCTGGATCCTCAGGACACAGCTCAGCCTCCGTCCACACACACTGTCCTCTTCACACTGTCCTCTTCACACTCAGCTCCACCTGTTGAGAGAAGAAGACATCAGTGTCACAGAGACTCACTTCATCAGCTGTGAGTCAGTGATGCAGCTCATCCAGTAGAAAGAGCAGCAGGGACTTCAGTCCTGTTCAGAGGTGGAGCAGCTTCCTCTCTGCTTCATGTTCACGTGTTGGAATGAACACGCTAAGAGCTCAGTGTGTGTCCTCTGCATGTCAAAGTGCAGAGTGGACACCTGAGAGGTGGATTTACTGCTGTTACAGGTGAAGCCATGTTTCACTGTGTGTTGATGAACATCTGCTTCTGACAAACTGGGACCAGAGGAGACAGATGGACCTCAGCAGAGGTTCTGCTCTGTATAAAGAGCTCCTGGTTACCATGTGATGAGGAGAGGCTTCAGTCCCACTGATCTCAGAGCTGTGACAAAGATCCACCTGATCAGTTCTTCACTGATGAAGTGAGAGGACAAACTGTCTCAGATCAGATGAAGACGACACCGTCTCTGTCCCTCGTGTGAGGCTGTCAGCTGTGGTCCAGCTTCACTTCCTGTTCACATGAAAACAACTGTCGTCTTCACGTCAACTCAATCACATGATCCCAAGCAGCTTGTGGCTCGTCTGATTGGCCGACTGTTGTCTCTCTGTCCAATCCTGATGTCTGTCCTCATTGTCCTCTCACAGCTTCACTGAGGAAACACTGAGGCCTGAACTATGAAGACACTTCAACATGTCCAGGAGATCTTTCTGAGATCAGCTCAACTGAACCTGACAGACACAGTCAGGCTGAGTGGTCACATGACGCTGGTTATCAACTCGTTAAGTTAACTCAGGTTTTCCTCATCGAGATCTGAGCGGCACATAAAAAGGGCGGGGTCTACTGTGTATGACCAATCACAGACATGGACAGTTTGACTGACAGAAGAGCCTCATATTTCACAACCAGGATCAAACTGTTCTATAATAAAAATCAGAGGAGAACAAACACATGATCCAGAATAAAAGAAACTCAGTCACAGCTGCTAAATGCAGGAAGAACATCTGGTAAAACATCTGGATCGTGTCAATGTGTAAGTTACAGCGCCCCCTGGTGGCATCTGGTCAAAATATATTACGTGACCACGACATAATAACGTGTGAACGAGATAAATAACTCGAGGCCACGAGATCTGAATCTGTTGTTTACTAACAAGACGAGTGGAAGAGAAGAAGACACACACTGTCTCACTGTCTCTGAGGACACACACTGTCTCTGAGGACACACACTGTCTCACTGTCTCTGAGGACACACACATGGACCTGTCTCCAGGAAGCTGAGGTCATCTGGTGTTTTGGGGACAGGATGAGTCTGGAGACATTGAGATGTTCTGGGTGAGTTAGAGATCAACTGAACCAACCAGACGTTGATTTAAACTTCCCTTATCCGTCCCTTTAAGGAGAGTGTGCACCACACAACAGTGTAGAGTCACTGTGGTCAGTGGGCGGAGCTTCTATACGGGTTGATCTCCAACTTAACCTGGAGCAGGTTTTTTTTTTTTTTTTTTTTTTTCTTCATTGTTTTTATTGCAGTTTTTTGTTTCCATTCAACAAACAAGCAATGTCTACAGAACTAGACACAAAACAAAACAAACACAAAACAAACATGACAGCTCTTACATGAAGGATGAACATATGGCATGATACAAGAGGTGGTGAATCTCACAGTACACGAATGTCGTTCAAGTCCACAGCAGTCCTTTTAATAGGGTGGAGGAAAGGTCTGGACCGATATAGTCCAAAAATGGGCGCCACACTCTGTAGAACTGATCTACACTGTGATGTATGACGTTGGTAAGATATTCTAAAGGGATCAGTTCAAAAATTATTTTGCGCCAACCACAGACAGAAGGGACCTTGTCACTGATCCACTGCAAAAGAATATTTTTCCTGGCTGCAAACGTCAAAATATTATACAATCTTTTGTTGACTGCTGTTTTCAAACAGTCACTTGGAAGACCTAGAATCAGGGATATGGGGTCCATTCCTATATTAATATGAAAAATTCTCTCTATTTCACTAATAACTTCAACCCAATAACTTTGAAGTTTATGACAAGACCAGAAACAATGAGTTAAAGTTCCCACATGAGTTTTACACTTGAGACACAGAGGGGAGAGAGAGCGGTTGAAGAAATGCCTGCGGTGAGGGGAAATATGTAATCTGTGTAAAATCTTAAATTGTATTTCTCTTGTCCGAGTGCAAATTGAAATATTTTTTGCAAGAGACCAAATGGTATCCCACTTGTCTTCATCTATGGTCACAGACAACTCCCTCTCCCACACACCTCTGACCCCCTGCGCACCAGTAGTAGAAAAACCATTAAGTACATGGTAAAATGAGCTCAGAGACACTTTCAATTGTTGATGAAACAGAATCCTCTCAACAGCAGATATTTCAGGGTGATCAATAAGGGTTGTGCTATGAGTGATATAATGCCGTATTTGCAAAAAGCGAAAGAAATCTTGTTTGGACAATTTGTATTTGTTAGTCAGCTGTTCAAATGACATAAGCGTATCAACTGACAATAGGTCACTGAGGGAATTAATATTCTTATTAGACCATTGTCGAAAACCAGGGTCCGAAGAACCTGGGGGAAAAGCAGGATTATTAATTACTGGGGTGAAAATGGATGTTATATTTGATCTTCCCTCAAGACGGCGGACAAGCCGCCATGCTTTTAGAGTGTTGATTGTTACAGGGTTTGCACAGAAAGCTTTGATTTCTTTAAAAGTATTAAAAAATAATAGATCACTTAGTTTGCACTGAGATAATGCTGTCTCAATATCCAACCAGATTGAAGTTTTACCCTTAGCCCAGTCGTTTACAAATCTTAAATGGGCACAAAGTTGGTAAATTTTGATATTAGGTAAGTCCAGGCCACCCATCGAGCTTGGTAGATGTAATACTGCCATCTTAAGTCTGGGTCTACGCTTGTTCCAGATAAAAGAGCTGAGCCACCCATTTATATCCTTCAACACCCTTTTAGAGAACAAAACAGGAATCATTTGGATAGGATACAATAACCTAGGCAGCACATTCATTTTGACCAGGGCAATGCGTCCTAGCCAGGAAACAGGAAGTGACATCCATCGCTCTAGGTCCTGCTTAATTTTACAAAATAAGGGTGCAAAGTTGGCTTTATATAATTGATCAAAGGATGGTGTAATGAAGATTCCTAAGTATACAAACCCATTGGGAGACCATTTGAAAGGAAATGAAGGTACAGTAGTTGGTATTGTTGAAAGGGTACCAAGGGGCATAGCCTCTGATTTAGCCAGGTTGATCTTATAACCAGAAAAACAACTGAATCTGTCAATCACATCAATAAGACCTGGTACAGATGTTTCAGGTTCGGTCAGAAGAATTAGAACATCATCAGCGTATAAAGTTATTTCATGACACAGCTGTCCAATCTCTAAACTGCGTATTATGGGTGTCACCCTTATGGCCTCAGCCAGTGGCTCTATGGCCAAAGCGAATAAGAGGGGCGATAGAGGGCAGCCCTGCATCACCCCTCTGTGAGTATTGAAGTATTCAGACCTGAGTCCATTAGTCAAGACTGCTGCCTGTGGTCTAGTATAGATAATCTTGACCCATTTAATAAAGTTCTCCCCCAAACCAAATTTACCCAGTGTATACAGTAAGAAAGACCATTCAATTCGGTCGAATGCCTTCTCTGCATCGAGAGAAAGCACCAGACCACTAATAGACTCCTGCTTAAAAGCTATGATAGCATTCAACAAACGTCTAACATTGCTAGCTGAATTCCGACCCCTTAAAAAACCTGTCTGATCTTCCTTTACCAGTATAGGCAAAAGATTTTCTAAACGAGAGGCCAAGATTTTAGAGAGCAGCTTCCTATCCACATTTAGGAGGGCTATGGGCCTGTAGGACCCGCAAGAGTCAGAACACTTCCCCTTCTTTAAAATTAAGGATATATTGGCCTCCTTCAGTGTCTGTGGAAATTCTCCTGTAGTGAAGGAGTGATTGAACATATCAAGAAGAGGATCTACAAGAATATTTTGGAACTGTTTATAAAATTCAGAAGCGAAGCCGTCAGGTCCTGGTGACTTTCCATTTTGTAATTTATTAATAGCTCCAAGCACTTCAGTTTTAGTTATGGAACTATTAAGGGCAGTATTATGCTCTTCTGATAAATTTGGCAACGTCAATTGAGCAAAGAAATTGTCCATTAGTTGCTCTCCCTCTGGAGCTTGTTCGGAAGAGTATAGGTTTTTGTAAAAATTCTTAAAACAGTTATTTATCAGTTTATTTTCATATACCTTATGGCCATCTTTATCAGATACAGCTGCAATAGTTTGGGACTCTGCACGCTTCTTAACATAATAGGCCAGACATTTGCCTGCTTTATCTCCGTGCTCATAAAACCTCTGTCTAGTATATTTCAATTTCTTCTCTGCATCCCTGGTAAGAAGGCAATTTAGAGCTGTTCTGATTGCCGTGATTTCTTGCCATAATGGTGGTGATGGAGAGGCAATATATGCTTTTTCCTTATCCGTCAATTCACTCTCTAAAGATTTTTGTTTCTCCTGTCTTTGGCGCTTTTTTGTTGCAGAGTACGAAATAATTAAACCTCTGGCATAAGCTTTGCATGTTTCCCACAAGACGGAGGCATTGCTGGCCGATGAAGTGTTGATTTCCAGAAATGCTTTAAGTTCAGTGGAGAAGTTGGAAGTAAATTCCTCATCTTTAAGGATAATGGTATTAAGTCTCCAGTGACGAGACCGATGTAATGCTGTTTTGAGATTAAAGTCTATAGTAACTCTTGCGTGGTCGGAAATAATTATACTGGTTATGTCGCATGATAAAACTGAATATAAGTCAGTTCTTGGCAGATCAATCCTGGTTTGACACTTATGTGGGGCGGAGAAAAATGTATATTGTTTATCAGAGGGGTGGGTGCATCTCCAAGCATCAATAAGCCCAAACTCCTCACATAGAGCATGGAGCGTGTTGGCCTGAGGAGAGGGGGGCGCGTTACTATGTGGAAATTTGTCAATAAGCGGATTTAATATTAAATTAAAATCACCGCCAACAATAACAGTGGAATTAGAAAGGAATGGAGCTAAGTCCAAAAACATTTTGGTAAGGAAGGTGACTGGGTGGTGTCGTCGCCAGGCTTTTAAACTTGACCTCGCCTCCGGCGATTGGACAAGCGTGTTTGTTGATCCAGGATTTGAGAAGGAATAATTAGACACTTATACATGAAGTTCTGGAAATTGAACATTTATTGTATTCACTGAAATACTTACAGAGAGTCTCTGGGGTTCTGCCGGACACGTCACCAGGTTCACTGGATCATGTCGAGAAGAAGCCCCGTTCAATCCTAAGTCCACAGTATATATAATCAGACACAGGGTGGGCACAGAGGCGGTTCTTTTTCTTTGAGGGAACTCATCTGGCCAGTTATTGGCCAGATGTATACTGTTTCCTCAAAGTGCAGTTTTTTGCAAGCACATCACTTTCAACTGACCAGGTGTCCCACCACTGTGGCCTTGGCAAACAGGGAGTCTGCCACAGTGGAGAGACCCAGCAGATAATACTTTTCCGGAGGATTTCATATCTTTTTCTCACCATATTTCATGAAGCACCTTATTGTATTAGTTCTGGCACGTCCTCTCTCTTTTCTGAGCATCCGTGCTTTCATTATTTCAAATCTCAAGATGAATTTCCATCACACACTTTTCTCCGAATTGTATTTTGGGTCAGATTGACATTCAGGTTGACACCTGCTCTTTCTGTGGTCGTGCTCTGGGCCTGACCCCGCGTCTGAGTCAAAAAGATTATACATCATTCTAACTAAAAGTAACTGTTGTAGCATTATTGATTATATGGATTATACAGCTAATATTTGTTCACAGGATATAGGTAAAATATAATCACAAAATACAGAGAAACATAGATATCTCAACAATCCCTCTGTTGACATGTGTTAATCACATGTCACTAAAATCAGGGTAAGGCTCCCAGCATTTCATCGGGCTATTGCATGAAGTATTAAGTTTAGGGGTTCTAACGACTGTTAGGGCTCCTGTGAGAGATATTGTGTCGGGAAAGTCAAAACCGTGTCCTGTAAGGGTCCATACATCACCATTTGGGGCTATGTGACTAATCATAATTGAGCATCAACTTATTGGGGAAGTCCGAAAGCAGGGGTCAGAATGACTGAGGGGACAGTCTGTAACGCAAGAGCAAAAGCATGGTCAATATCTGGTAAGTTGTCACCATCTGAGCAGAAATCATAAGAAACGCAGTCTCTTATGTCCCTTGTCTCCTCAGAGTGAGCTAGCAGGGGCAGTTGTAATGCACGTTCAGTGTCATTCTTTTGTATCGCAGAGTCTATGACACGGCTGCACAGGGCTCGAATGCAGGGAACACAACAACATCCGCAGATGGCGAACAGGGCTATGAACACTGCGACAGATAGTATGAAGGCCGAGACCAGTTTAGACCATTTGCCAAAGAAGTTAGACATAAAATCATCCCATGGTTTCACGCCAGAGTGTTCCTTCATTTCCACAGAGAGTGAACCATGGAGTGCTTTAGATAAGGTACCGTCTGGGGCTGTGTTGTTAGGGATGAACGTACAACATTGTGCACCTATCATAGCACATACACCCCCTCTCTCTGCTAAAAGGAAATCAACTGCTACACGATTTTGAAATGAAATCAAGGAGGTGGCAGACAGCTGTTCGTGTATCGCAGATACTGCGTCTCTGGTGAAATTGGACAAGCGTTGGATGTTATAGTGGAGATAGTTGATTGGGAGTAACTGGGAACATAGCACTAAGGATATACATGCTAAAAAATCATGCTGCAATGTTATTTGCCAGTTTATACTTATCTGGGACCCCCTTGGGAATTCCTATAGCATCCATGTACACCGGACTACTGGAGAATGCATCAACTGATCTGCGTGCCCTAGGGATGGCAGTTGGAGTCGGGGGGGACGTGGTGGAGCTTGGGGTTAGTGTCTTTTCGAACCATAGCAGAGGAAATACAATCACTAAAGTGATAATGGTCAAAAACAGTACTGTCCCCCTAAACCCACATAACCCAGGGTGTCTGAAAGGATGCCAAGGTCTTTGTCTTGGTTCCATTTTTCCTTATATTTTATTAAAACACATGCAGAGAAAATTAAACAGAAGAAACAAAATTAAACTTAACACTATCGATTCTGTTAAATGATTTAAAATGAATAGAAAAATTTAACACAAAAGGTAAAAATAAAACTAATACTGTGGACTCTGTTAAATGATTAAAATGAATAGTAAAATAGGAAATCAAAGTTAAAACTCCGGCGTCGGTTCACAGGTCCCGCCGAGAAGATCTTTATCAGTGTATGAGAGGAGGTGTGGTGTAGCTCTGAGAGGTTACTAGCACTTCAGGCTGTATCAGTTATAGTGTGTCCCAAGGTCTGTGTGCGTACTTGGGAAACTGGAGCGCTTTATCAGTGTGTGAGAGGGGGTGTGGTGTAGCTCTGAGAGGTTACTAGCACTTCAGGCTGTATCAGTAGTGTGCCTGGGGGAAGTGGCAGAGACCCAGCAGAACGCATCAGCACATCAGAACGCATCAAACAGCCGGCGTCTGTAGGACTTTATAACAGTAGGTCTTGGTTCTTCCTCCTCGAAAGTGCGCACGCGTAGTCCCTCCTCTTGGCATTTGGAATAAGGAAGTGAACAGGAGACACTCTCAAGGCCTTGACACAGCTGATGCCATGAGGGCCAAACTGTTGTTGTTGGAGAAAAGGTATTATTGTGTTCCTGCTATATCGGCTAAAATGTTCTGTTTGTACAGAAATTCGAAACAACTAAGCCAAAACAACGAAACAGAACTGTGACCCACATACATTCTAATTTCAAGATGACACAGTAGGAAGGAAAAGGTTATTTAGTTATGATTTGTATAAAGGCCTAATATCTGGCTCAAACTGCTCATGCTTCCACCCCCCCTTTAGTTGCAAATAGTTTCAGTCAGACCCCCACTATATAGAATTATTCAACCCTAACAATCCCTCTTTTCACACCATTTAATGGTGTGAACCACTTACTGGGGAGTTCATGTACCCCTCAACCGTCATCCCATCCAGTGCAAACCCGTCCTCATACATCATCATCATCGTCGCATCGTCATCTCCATCGTCCTCAGCTTCCTCAGCTTCAGCTCCACAGCATCCTTCATCAGAGCCGTGGCGATCTATTCAGCAATTTCAGAGTCTACATCCTTGTTGTGTCATGGTGCGTAGAGGTGGAGAGGGCACTGGTCACCCAGCCACCAGGGGCAGTTTGGAAAAAAAAAAAAATTATTTTAAGAACTTCCTATAGCAGTGCACACACATAACCCTCTCCTGCCAGTAGCAGATCCAGGGCCATTCGTTTATATGTGACCACACAGGGTACAGGAGCAAGCTGTTCAGATATCAGCTTCTGTCAGATCTGCTCCAGGAACAAAATTGTCAAGAATTGTCAGTGAGGCTTTTTTAATTTTAAGAGTCAGTGATCTGGATCTCAGCCTTGTAAAGATCCTTTCGTGGAATTGATACTCGCCTACAGGCCAGGTGTTTAAGCTTGCACTGTACAAGCCAGGCGCAGGGCGTAGTCGGTCAGGGTGGAGGAGGTGGAGTTGACACCGGATGGGAGTG
This sequence comes from Pleuronectes platessa, assembly GCF_947347685.1. Taxonomy (NCBI): domain Eukaryota; kingdom Metazoa; phylum Chordata; class Actinopteri; order Pleuronectiformes; family Pleuronectidae; genus Pleuronectes; species Pleuronectes platessa. Next base: position 723,464 of record NC_070627.1, read on the forward strand.
GGTTGTGGAGACATGGAGCCCAGATCCCAGAGATTGAAAGGAAAACAAACTGAAAAGTGATTAATATGCTGCAGTGCGTAACTGAGTTTACAGTAAATTATATAAGCTTATATTTGAAAAGGAAAATAAACAAATAATCAAAACAAGACATACAGGTAGACCCATCTTTTTTGGTCAACAATTTCTTTACAATTTTGAGGAGTAATAGCCAAATAAGTGGACAGTAAAAAATAAAAGATTCAAAAAGTGGCAGAAAAGCGACAGAAATCTTTGGCATTTCATGAAATATTAAATGATTAACAAGCTGAATTTCAATAAGCAGCAAATTTAACAGCATTTGAGTATTTGTGTTCAAACCATTTTCCAAAAGTCATCGACTGCTTCATTACATCATAATTCAGAAGCTTTGACGTCAAACTGCCCTGTGGTAAAACAGGCATCACATACAAAGGACAAATGTGTGAGACAGCTGAAACAAAACAAAACAAAATTAATAAAAGTCATTGTGCCACACTTTCCTTTATGATAAAATAAAAACAAAAAGTAGAGCTTAACAACATTTTTCAAATTAAGAACATTGGACGTTAAGATAATTGGTGAAACAAAACAAACCAAAAGAAATTCCCTTCTTCTGGTTCTTTAAAAGTTAAAGTGTTGCAAAGAAATTAAAATATAATTATTGATATGTTATTCAATCAAGTGTGTCAACAAGGGGGCTTGTACTATGGTTTGTGTTTTTCATTTAAGATGAAACACGCTATGAGTTAAAGTGTTTTAGACATCTGTCCCTTTAATTGGATTAAGATTTATTCTTCTTTCAATGGTGAAACATATTTATTTTTAGGTTGCAAGAGTCTAACAATAATTACATGGAGGGTGAATCAAACTCCTATTTTAAAGGCCAACTGTAAATAGATTAAACATGTCTTGATTATTTAATCTTAAATGGATGATTTGAATGTAGAATTAAAGCAACTGCAGGTGAAACCAAAAAATTGCTCATACAGAAAGCACATGAATGATTTTCAGCTCTAAGAAATACAAGTAAACAGAACAGCATTTCAACAAACAAAGAGTAGAGATAGATTTCCCCTTCTCATCAAACCTGAGCAGAGCAAAGCAAGATCAGCTCTGTCTAGCTTCACGGGGCTCATTGCATCAGGGAATCAAGTTCTCCATACTACAAAACAAAAACAATTATCATCTTCATTGTCACAAAACCGCAGATGAGGCTGACACTTTTGTAAAGATGTAAAATGGCTCAAAAATAATACAAAACAGAGAAAGAAAAATTAAAAAAAAAAAAAAAAAATAACATTGCACATTAACTGTACCTAGAGATGGAGTTTTAAAGGGAACATTAATGTGATTTGGTTAATCACTCATCCTTGAAGTTATATTCCGAATCAAATAATAAATTGTATTAAACTGGTGTTTCCTATTATCCCTGCTGTGTCAGTTAAAAAATGAGAATAAGCTATTTAATGATTGGATTTTGTGTAATAATTTGGAGGCCAAAACCTTTTCTCCTTTCCTCTAATGGATTGGATATATTGGAAAAATCCAAAATAACAAATTGGTACCAAAAGTGTAAATTTAACAATGTCTTTTGGAGTTTTTTACTTCTGAATGAAGCAATAGTAAAAACAAACAAACAGACAAACAAATATCCAAGCCTCCTTATGATCTCAATGCCAGTTGCAAGCTGTAAAGCTTGTGGCCTTTCCCAGATGGCTTTCCGACTCCCAAACACTCTTATCTCCCTCCTTTCATCCTGTGCACTTACAAAAACGTTCTATTCCCACTTCTCTTCCCCTATTTTCTTTGCCACTCAAGTTTTACATTCTATTATCCATCTCAGAGCAAGATATTACTGAATTGAAACATCTCACTCCTATAGATCTTTCTTATTCCTAAACATAGCTTTATCTTTCTCGTCCTTAGTTCATCTCTCAAACCTTCAGTCAACATTCTTTTACTTTCTTTGGCAAATCCACATCCATACATACAACATACATCAAATGGCAGGCGTATATCGCCTCTAGTCTAGTTTTTGTATTATTTCTGTCTTTCCTCTGTCAGTCAGTCGTTTCCCTCTCTGTCTCAGTCAGCAAGCTGACCTTGACTCTTTTTCCTCTCCTCCTCTCTCGTTTTCATAGACACACTTTTTCATTCACACTAGTTCTTTCAGAAAGAACTCCCTATATTATATAATCAATATTAATTTATAATTATTATATTAGTAATTCTTTCCCTTTTAGTACCGACAGCCTATGTGTTATTGGGGGAATTGTGTGGTTTTTTTTTTTAAATGACTGGGATCATCCATCCCTGTTTAATCCACCTGTGTAATTTTCTCTGTTCCTCTTTTCTGGCTTTGTCACGATCCACAGAGTGTTCTATGGCTTTTAAAATGACCGCCTCTATTTTATTACAGCAGGTCGACATTTTATTTTCTTTCAAAAGGGCCAAATGAATCACCTCCTGGAATGTTGCATTAGTAGTCGTCATTTTGTTTGTTTCTTTAACTACTTTTTTCACAATTTTTATCAAATACTGTTGGCAGAACTTAGATGTGGAGGACGCATTGCCATATGCACTTGGTCAGAACAGGAAGCTTCTACTACAGAAATAGTTTCAGTAGCGCCTGTTCTCTGGGTGTTTAACACAACCAAAATACACACTTTTCCACAATCTATTAATATTCTGCCAATATCTATTCCAACCCTCAATACCCTTTCAGAACTGTGACTCAAAACACTCTTTGTGTTCGTAATTACCTTGATGTCACAGGAAACCACCCCACACTTTTCCCCTTTAATCCCAGACTAGGAAATCCCTGATTCCCTTTTTCACTTCATATCTGACTCCGGACACAGATATGAGTGTGGCCCCTGGCCATAGGATCCCAAATCCTTTAAATTATAGTGCGTGCTCCGTGCACCACTTTATCAGTGTTCCATACACTTCTCAATGTGGCTCCTGGCCATAGGATCCCAAATCCTTTAAATTATAGTGCGTGCTCCGTGCACCACTTTATCAGTGTTCCATACACTTCTCAATGTGGCTCCTGGCCATAGGATCCCAAATCCTTTAAATTATAGTGCGTGCTCCATGCACCACTTTATCAGTGTTCCGTACACTTCTCAGTGTGGCCCCTGGCCATAGGATCCCAAATCCTTTCAATAAATGTAAATGGTTTCAAACCATAGGGTCCCAGACCCTTACAATTTCCTTCACTCCACTCTTAATATACTTACATCTCGTATTTCTCTTTGCTCACAGTTAATTTAGTTATTTTTCCAATCACAGCCGTTTTAGTTATAAAAAGGTCGCTGCTCACCTGTTTTATGTTGACCGCGGTCTTTCACTGTGAACAACGAGATCCTCGAGATGTCCTCTTATCGTCAATACGATCTGTCCTTTTTTCCTTCACTGGATCACGTCGGGGTCACCAATTTTGTCGTCGCCAGGCTTTTAAACTTGACCTCGCCTCCGGCGATTGGACAAGCGTGTTTGTTGATCCAGGATTTGAGAAGGAATAATTAGACACTTATACATGAAGTTCTGGAAATTGAACATTTATTGTATTCACTGAAATACTTACAGAGAGTCTCTGGGGTTCTGCCGGACACGTCACCAGGTTCAGTGGATCATGTCGAGAAGAAGCCCCGTTCAATCCTAAGTCCACAGTATATATAATCAGACACAGGGTGGGCACAGAGGCGGTTCTTTTTCTTTGAGGGAATTCATCTGGCCAGTTATTGGCCAGATGTATACTGTTTCCTCAAAGTGCAGTTTTTTGCAAGCACATCACTTTCAACTGACCAGGTGTCCCACCACTGTGGCCTTGGCAAACAGGGAGCCTGCCACAGTGGAGAGACCCAGCAGATAATACTTTTCCGGAGGATTTCATATCTTTTTCTCACCATATTTCATGAAGCACCTTATTGTATTAGTTCTGGCACGTCCTCTCTCTTTTCTGAGCATCCGTGCTTTCATTATTTCAATTCTCAAGATGAATTTCCATCACACACTTTTCTCCGAATTGTATTTTGGGTCAGATTGACATTCAGGTTGACACCTGCTCTTTCTGTGGTCGTGCTCTGGGCCTGACCCTGCGTCTGAGTCAAAAAGATTATACATCATTCTAACTAAAAGTAACTGTTGTAGCATTATTGATTATATGGATTATACAGCTAATATTTGTTCACAGGATATAGGTAAAATATAATCACAAAATACAGAGAAACATAGATATCTCAACAGTGGGCAGGTGGAAAGTACACGTTCATCATTACAATATTCTGACCCTGCAAAATTCCTTTGATTATCACATAGCGACCATTAACATCCCTAACACAGTCAGATACTATAAAAGGTAGGTTTTTCCTAATCAACACTGCTACTCCCCTACTTCTTGTTGTAAAGGATGAGAAAAATACTTGTCCGAATGGCCCTTGTTGCAACTTTAAATGCTCTGTGTCATCAAGATGCGTCTCCTGTAACATAGCAACATCTATATCATCCTTCTTTAGACATGTAATTATTTTTCTCCGCTTAATAGGGCTGTGGACACCCCGTACATTCCAGGTACATATTCGCAGCTTATTCATTATTGGTATTATTCATGTATCATACAAAGCATATTGAGCCAAGAGACCCACCACACACCGGGTAAGAGAAAAGTAAGCAAATAAAGAAAGAAAGAACAAAGAGCTGTACAACAAAACATTCAAAAATAGAAATTTGGCAACGACCCTACTAAACATGTAGGTAAAAACCGTCCTTCTCCTGCCTGCGGCTGAGAGCCGACAGGTACGACATGCGCTTGACACGCGCCTACTCATAGACATAAACACACTACTGTCCGCCAAGAACACGGCGAAGTAGAACATTTCACCTGGTTGATTATAAGCAGTAGGAAAGGAAAGGGGCAAAGTCACACACGCCTGAATTTGGCAGATACTCACATATGACACAGTCCAGACGCAATGTTAAAGAAAGGGATATTCCGGTGGTTACAGAGATTTACGGCAGCGTTTCCACGAAAATCGCAGCTGCCTCCGGCGTGCCAAATCTCCTCACCACACCGTTGACAGACAGCCTCAGCGTGGCGGGGTATAGAAGGGCATACTCCACGTTCTTCCTCCTTAGACAGCCCTTCACCTCGTCAAAAGCCTTGCGTTTCCTGGCCACCGCCGCCGAGTAATCATTGAAGAAGGAAACTCTGATCCGGTCCGCTGGCTGGTTCGGCTCCGCACCAAGGCGCCGGGCTGCAGCCATCACTCGTTGTTTATCAGCGAAGTTGTGAAGTTTCATGATGATGGGTCTGGAGCGCTGGTTAGTGCCCGGCCTCGGTGCTAGGGAGCGGTGCGCGCGGTCCAACTTGATCTTCCCGGATTTAGTTGTGAGATTGAGATAGGAGGGGAGCCATGTCTCCATGAAAGTGACCGGATCCTTTCCTTCCGTGCCTTCGGGCAGCCCAACCAGACGGAGGTTGCATCTTCGGCTGCGGTTCTCCAAATCATCTATGTGATCTGCCATGTCGGTTATTTGTTTCTCGAGTTTTGTCACTTTAGCCTGCAACACGTCCGTTGTGTCTTCCACGCCGGAGATCCGTGTCTCGGCATCACCGACCCGCGTTGCCAAAGCCTGGATCTGAGATGTTTGTTCGCGTATAGCAGCGAGCACAGTGTTAACTTTAACATCCAATGACTTTGTAATGTTGTCAGTTATCTTACTCAAAGCCAGAAGAACACTTGGGTTAACAGCGCTCCCAGGCTCCTCGACCTCGGCAGCGGCATCCACCTCGTTAGCATCTTCGGGTTCATCCGCAGCAGGCTCCATTGCGTCGCTAGCATGCTCCTCAGAAGCAGTATGTTTCTTGGGTTTGGACCGAGGCATTCTCAGAAAATATTCATCCAGGCTCATAATAGACCTACTCCTACGCTCGCTTATAACGTTTCACCAGGTGAACATGTATTTTAGAGGGATATTTCAGTGAACCTCACCGGAGCTCAACAGGCAGGTATTCACACTACGACGCCATCTTGCCAACCCCCAACCTGGAGCAGGTTAGCTGTCATCAGAAGTTACCATGGTGATTTACCTGGTTAAGAAGTGGACGAGCTTCGTAGAACTGAAAAAACTAAACCTGAAGTTAACCTGATAACCACAAATCCTGCTTGGTAGCACAGACCCTGGATCTGTGATACTGACTGTGTTTAGTAACATACTGATGAAAGCAGCGTGGACTGACTCCAACCATCTACTGACCTCAGAGTCTCCAGTCCACAGGTTGGACTCTGCTGTAGATCAAGAAGCTCCTTCACTCCTGAGTCCTGAAGGTCGTTGTAGCTCAGATCCAGTTCTCTCAGATGAGAGGGGTTTGACCTCAGAGCTGAAGCCAGAGAAGAACAGCTGATCTCTGACAGACTGCATCTCTCCAACCTGGATAAAGAAATATATATATATTAGAATGTGTCCTCCTGTTGTTGTGGATCGTCATCATGTCAACACAGACTCTCAACATGCTGCTGACCTCAGTCCAGTCTGTGACCTGAAGATAAATGAAGCTCAGCGCAAGTTCAGGAAGGAAGACTTAAAGGGGAAATATTATGCCCATTTCACCACAGTTGATATGGTTCCTTGGGGTCTTAATGAAATATCTGTAACATTTTTTGGTAAAAATAACACAAGGATCATTTAAAACAGCACCTTTTTACTCTGTCTAAAACAGACCTCCTCAGATCGACCCGTTTTGAGGGCCCCGCCCCCCTCTCACCCTGCCCCCATCTTACCCCACCCCCTTTCACCCCTCTCATCCCTCCCCCTTCCCCCTCTCATGGAGGTGTAGGACATGTGTTTGAATGTGTTCTCACTACAGAATGCATTCAACATCTATAGAGCAGATTATGGGCCTTTATGTCAAAGAGGAATAGAGCAGTAAGTTGTTTTTTTTTATGCATGAGATATCAGTCATTTCTGCAATACAAATATGACTGAGGAATAAAATACATAAATTACTCTTCCCTCTGTATTACTTTGCTAACTGCTCATCTTATACGTGTCAATTGTTGACATGTTACATATCAAACATTAAAAGCACACAACTGTTTCTACACACTTTTGTCAGAAAGATTGCTAGAAAGAATGCCACAGAGCTTTTTAAAAATAGTTATTAAATGTACTGGCTGGGACAGAGGTAATAAATACAAAAAATACCAAGTATAATAAAAACATTGATTACAAAAATACAATTTGTGCCATCAGTAGCCATACTGTAAACAAAGGAACACTTTATATTTGTGTGTCACCTTTTATTCTCTAAATACAACGTGAACTTTGCTCAGCCGTTACAGGTATTTGGCGTACAGAAGCTTTGTGAGCTGGTGTTGAGGCCACCTGGGCCGGAGAATCAGGGTGGTCCTGCCCTCCTGCTCGGTGCTCCAGATACGCAGAGTGTTCCCTGATGCTCAGGGAAGTTATACAGGGTTCAGACCTGCCCTTGATTGAAACTCGACACATAGCTGGCTATAACTTCTTGCTTGTCAGGTTTATCATACTTAGCAGAGAGATCCTCAGGTTTTGAGATCTTCAGCACCTCATTCACATATGGGGCCGGGTCCTGAAAAACCTGGTGAAAGATGAGGTCCAACAGGTTATCCACGTAATCTGTAATACAAATTGGGGGAAAAAGTTGGACATTTTGCACTTTTTTGTATTTATTATTTTCTTTTTATAATTATATTATTCTATTTATCGTGAAGACGATAAATAAATGGTCTTTAAATGGTGAAGACCATTTAGAGACAGCAGTTAATTGATATGTTATTTATGTTTCACATACTGTTTGTACATTATATGGATTTTAAATAGAGCCTGTGAGAATCACGGAAGGCTGCATCTGCTTTCACCGGCTTTGCTGTGCACTCGCCCTTCTTATATATCACATCTGTCCCCCGCCGACACACAGGACAAACCTCAAACAGCTCCAGGAGGCAGTTTTCATAGACAATATATGTGGGTGTCTTATGAACAGGGTTGGAAGATTCCATTCTATTAGAACGACAAAGATTTCACCAAAAGGCTGCAACAGCTAAAAAAGTGTAGGATGGTAATCCATCTGATTATTGAAATGTTTAGATTAAATATTGAGTCACTCACGTCACATCTGCTGACTCAGTGAAGACTGTGATCGAGTCATCAGGATCATAGGTAGCATCCTGTGGCTCTCCGAAGTCCATACTGCAACAACTTGGGTTGTCCTCTTCCTCCTCCAAGCCAGGCCTCTTACAGCTGAGGTCCCAACACCGACATCAGTGCAGCACAGTTTTCTGTGTGCCTATGATAAAACAGACACAGTATCCATGGAGTCACAACAAATGAGATGCTGTTACAACTTTAACACGGAGACACAATCAATGACATGAAGAAGTAACTGAGGGTAAACCAACCTGTACTTTTGTAGTGAGGTCGCAGTGTTTTCATAGAAAGCTGCGTTCCATGTGTGCGCATCTGTGGTGGGTCCGTCTGGCATGCTACGTGATGTAGCCTAGCACCGTGAACAGATGTGCTTGCCTGAACACCAAAAACAGCAATTTTATTCATGTTTGTACTACTGTCATGCATACAAAGATACAAGGACACATTTTCCCTAACTAGGGCTGGTAATGAATAATCGTTCTAGTCCCGCACATTATGACAACAACATCCTCCGGTATCTCGAACGAGCGCCCGTAGCAGCAGCTGTAGCTGGAAGTTAGGTTCGTGAGTGTTGTGCTCTCCACGCTCTCCCCCCCCCCCCTCCGCTCGCGTGTCCTCCCGTTAGTACTGTGCTGGGCTGGAAGTTAGCTACGGCCGACACTCGTAGCAGCTGCTACAAGCATCCGTAGCTAACTTCAAGCTCCAGCAGCTACAACCGGAGCTCGTAGCAGCTGCTACAAGCATCCGTAGCTAACTTCAAGCTACAGCAGCTACAACCGGAGCTCGTAGCAGCTGCTACAAACATCCGTAGCTAACTTCAAGCTCCAGCAGCTACAACCGGAGCTCGTAGCAGCTGCTGCAAACATCCGTAGCTAACTTCAAGCTCCAGCAGCTACAACCGGAGCTCGTAGCAGCTGCTGCAACATCCGTAGCTAACTTCAAGCTCCAGCAGCTACAACCGGAGGTCGTAGCAGCTGCTGCAAACATCCGTAGCTAACTTCAAGCTCCAGCAGCTACAACCGGAGGTCGTAGCAGCTGCTGCAAACATCCGTAGCTAACTTCAAGCTCCAGCAGCTACAACCGGAGCTCGTAGCAGCTGCTACAAGCATCCGTAGCTAACTTCAAGCTCCAGCAGCTACAACCGGAGCTCGTAGCAGCTGCTGCAAACATCCGTAGCTAACTTCAAGCTCCAGCAGCTACAACCGGAGGTCGTAGCAGCTGCTGCAAACATCCGTAGCTAACTTCAAGCTCCAGCAGCTACAACCGGAGCTCGTAGCAGCTGCTACAAGCATCCGTAGCTAACTTCAAGCTCCAGCAGCTACAACCGGAGCTCGTAGCAGCTGCTGCAAACATCCGTAGCTAACTTCAAGCTCCAGCAGCTACAACCGGAGCTCGTAGCAGCTGCTGCAAACATCCGTAGCTAACTTCAAGCTCCAGCAGCTACAACCGGAGCTCGTAGCAGCTGCTGCAAACATCCGTAGCTAACTTCAAGCTCCAGCAGCTACAACCGGAGGTCGTAGCAGCTGCTGCAAACATCCGTAGCTAACTTCAAGCTCCAGCAGCTACAACCGGAGCTCGTAGCAGCTGCTACAAACATCTGTAGCTAACTTCAAGCTCCAGCAGCTACAACCGGAGCTCGTAGCAGCTGCTACAAACATCCGTAGCTAACTTCAAGGTCCAGCAGCTACAACCGGAGCTCGTAGCAGCTGCTACAAACATCCGTAGCTAACTTCAAGGTCCAGCAGCTACAACCGGAGGTCGTAGCAGCTACTACAAACATCCGTAGCTAACTTAAAGCGCCAGCTGCTACAAACATCCGTAGCTAACTTCAAGCTCCAGCAGCTACTACCGACGCTCATAGCAGCTACTACCGGGGCTCGTAGTAGCTACTACGGCCCCTCGAGTGTGTGGGGGGGGGGGAGAGCATGGAGAGCACAACACTCACGAACCTGCCGTGCGTTCACCGTTCACCGTGGACTCGCCAGCCGTCCTCGATTAATGAAAACTCCTGTAAAGTCTCTACCTATCCCCCACCACTACATACTAGCCCCCCACCCCCTCGCACACACGGCACAACATGCTAACGGCAGTAGCCTCCACACAAAATGTCTAAAAGAAGCAAATACCAGAATTATAAAAAAAAAAATACTTACATTTCCCTCGTCTTCAGTGTTGCAACGGAGAGATGGCACCGACCCCTCTTTCAATAACAACCTTTTTAGAGAATCCGGCGTTATATGGGCCCAGGTTGATAAAACAGTCCGATTCAAAGTGGTGGCAGGAACGTTGCCATCATATATGAACTCAATCCATCTCAATCTTGTGTCTTCTGAAGCTGGAGTCCCATGAAGACATGTTTGCAGCCGACCACTGAGCATCTCGGTTTTCGATTTCGATTCATGCTGCTAGTTAGCTTATCCAAGTGTTTCCAAGGCTTGCAAGAATGAAATGGCTGCCGGACACGATAGACTTTCTAAAAAGTGGGTGGGTCCATCTATGGGTGGGTCGAGTGGTAGTGGGGGAGTGCATAGAGCTATGGGGGCATGGGCATGTTGCGACTATGATGTCTATTTCGGTCGTAATTCCATTGGACGCACTCTAGCACACAGTTTCTGAAATAGAGGAACCACAACAAATCGCTGGAGTTGTTTTTTTTCAGAGTTTTTGGGACGGTAGACATGCCAGATACCCAAATTAATGTGTAGAAGCACTACAAAAGTGGAATTTTCATAATATGTCCCCTTTAAACCAGCAGACGATCAGCTGATCGTGGGCGTTCCTAATTTCAGGAGCGCTCAATGGAGGTCCTTACCTGCTCAGTGATCAGCTGATTGTGGGTGTACCTCAATATCAATCAGGTCAGGCGCAGTCTCAGTCAGCCAGTCATTCAGCAGCTGCCAAACTTTAAAAATCCCTTCTCCTCTCTTCCTCAGTCAGCCATCATTCAGCGACTCGTGCAACCCCTCCTCCACCCCATTCTCCTCCAGTCGAGGATATTCACCTCATCCGGATCCCAACCTCAACTGATCATGGATCATGTCAACGGATTGAGGATTATAGCGGCACCCCATCATGGTGGCAGCTGATCACAGACTAAATCGACAAGGCGGCCTGACAATATACACATTGCTCGTAGCATCCATTGCACTTCTGTCCATCCTGGAAGAGGGATCCCTCGCATGCAGCTCTTCCTGAGGTTTCTACTTTTTCCCTGTCAAGGTTTTTGTAGTTTTTCCTTACCCTTGTGAGGGTTGAGGGCAGAGGATGTCACACTCAGCGAGTCCAATAGGACAAAGTAGCATTAAGATGTGCCTTGTAAACATATGTTCAACAGATAAAACCACCACCAGTGTCTAGACCCCGGGGGGTATTCCTGTTCGATGTTCTGCTCCACCCCCTTCTAAACCTGATGACATCTCACAGGGGTCTAAAATGCCAAATAAATATTGGTAAATTGGAAATCAAGTCTCTCCTTATTGAAATATCAGATCAGACCTGTTGGACCATTGTTTCATTCATCAGCTTCTTCTCTGTGTGTTGGTCACTGAGCAGGTTTGTGTAATTAAACACTGTTTAAAGTAGGGATGGCTCCTGACAGTCACTTCCTGTTTGTTTCTATACTTATCAACTGTCCAACGTGTTTCAATAAGAATGTGTCTTATTTTGAAAACCTGAGGAGGACGAGTGCTCGGCCTCAGTCCACATGTTATTTACTGACACTTTCTTAGTGATCAGGAGCAGGTGAGTGCAGGTGAATGGAGTTGATGAGGTGGACGTGAACTGACAGGCTGGGTGAGTGACAGATGACTGAGGGACAGTGAGCAGAGCAGAACTGAGACAATTTAAATAAATAATGACCCTATAAGAAAGAAAGTCTGAAAAGTGAAGAAGGATTTAAGGACCTCAGAGTCTCCAGTCGACAGTTTGGACTCTCCAGTCCAGAACACAGCAGCTTCACTCCTGAGTCCTGCAGGTTGTTGAAGCTCAGATCCAGTTCTCTCAGATGAGAGGGGTTTGACCTCAGAGCTGAAGCCAGAGAAGAACAGCTGATCTCTGACAGACTGCACCTCAACAACCTGGATAAAGAATAAAACTTAACTGTAAATTAAACTGAGTTCATGTGTGAAAATAACAGACACATATTCATGTCAGCACAGACTCATAACATGGAAGATAAATATGAAATCAGACATGTTGGACTAAAAACGAGTCCTGATTCAGTACAAATATATTATTTGGACCCGGTCTCTGTCCTGCAGATCAGTTTAGGAAATCTAGAACTAAACTCAGTGTTTTAACAAGTAGCTGAATATTTAAAATGTCACAGATTAATTAATGAGTGAATTCAAGTTATGAATGAAGAGGATTTATGTTAAACATAATTAAATGAGATAAATTGTGTATAAATGCTGTTTATAGATATGAGATCTACAAAAGTCAGTCAGTGAACTGACCTCAGTCTCCAGTCGACAGGTTGGACTCTGTAGAAAACCACACAGCTCCTTCACTCCTGAGTCCTGCAGGTTGTTGTTACTCAGATAAAGTTCTCTCAGATGAGAGGGGTTTGACCTCAGAGCTGAAGCCAGAGAAAAACAGTTGATCTCTGACAGACTGCAGCTCCACAACCTGGATAAAGAATAAAACTTAACTGTAAATTAAACTGAGTTCATGTGTGAAAATAAAGGACTTTGACTAAACATCACTGTCTCTGTTTTTAGACCTGAAGTCTGAGTCAAGTTGTTCTGGACATTTTCTGGAACTTGTCCTGCAGCCTCCTAATAAAGTTTCTGAGTGAGTCCATGTGAGAATGGAGCAGGTGAATGTCCAGAGGATTCACAGAGAGCGAGTGGACGTGTTGAGGACACAAACACGTTAGACGGACGTGAAACCTGAAGAACACAAATATCTCAGGATGAAGAAGAGGAGCAGGACACGTAGAAGACGAAGACGTCCACTTGGAAACACGAGGAGATTCCAGAGCTTTTGGTTATGAGGGCTGACCCCGGTGTGGATGAGCTGTAAACAACAACACTGATCTTTCCACAGCAGAGTTTATACGCCATGTCCCGCCTCCTGCTGCTCTACAGGCTCCGCCTCCTGCTGCTCCACCTGTTCTTCATTTGTGAAAGTCAAACTCCAGAAAATGTCCAGAAACTATTTTACAGAGTTCATGACTGAAACAACTTGAAAGTCCTCGTGTCCTCGGGGTCCAGTTGTTTGTTATATGTAACTTCACCACTAGATGTCTCTAAATATCTTGCTGGACATGTTCAGGAGTCGTACACGTGGACAAGTGGACTACGTTCACATGTACGACACCTCACTAACTCCTTCACAGTGAACCTGTAACGTAACATAACTTAACATAACCATGGTTATCATGGAGCTATGTGTTTTTGGCTCCGCCCCTCTTCTGAATGTTCCCACATGTTCCTGTTGCTGTGAACGAGTCGGACCCGGACAATCTCCTGCTGCTGCTTCAGCTCCAGAAAATGTCCGACCCACTTGTCAGAACATGTTCCACAGTTGATGTGTGAAAGGGCGAGCAGTTCTATGATCATGTGTTCTTGAAGTGGTGATGATCTGAGCAGCAGTTGGACCAGTTGAAAGTGGTGCAGGGAGCCTGAGGAACACGTGTGTACTGGGCGGGACAGAGATCTAGTGGTGAAAAGATAAAGACATGGACGACCCCGTGTAAGTCCTGAAACCAGAGGAAGGGTTTCATGTTGGAAATGAACCCAAATGGAAGAAACAGGGCTGAAGAACTTGGTCCTAAAAATAAAAGACATCAAATATAATCAACTTGGACTCTGGACCCTGATCCCAGTCCCAGAACACCAACGCAGCACGCTGTCATGTGGTCAGTCCACAGGACCACCGGGACAAGTCCTGGTTAGCTTCCACAGAAACATTACATGTACACATTGTCCAGCATTGGATTGTTTCTCTGTCAGTAAAACTTCAGTCACATTGAGCCTGACTCGGTCCTCAGAGGTCATTCTACAAACATCTCACAGCTCAGTATCAGTGTTCACTGTTAGGACCACATGTTCTGACCTTTGACCTTAAAGCTCCAGTGTAGAAGATTCAGGTGAAAGGATCCATTGTTAGAAACTGAAGAGAAAAGAATCCTAGAGATGTTTTCACTAGTTTCATCTGAATTGTACCAGTTGTTGTTTTCTTTCATTTAGATTGAGACATTTATATACATTATATTTAAATACTGTATATTTACATACTGTATATATTAATACTTCACATTTAAATCATTTGTTTAAATACTTTATATTTAAATACTTTATATGCACATCAGAAGCGGTTCCTCTCTACGGAGGCAGCCATGTTTTTTACAGTAGCCCAGATTGGACAAACTAAACCTTTTGAGTTTCTATGACAACTGAAGCTACCACAAGTTCTCCATCATGTTTGGAGGGGAGGGGATGAGGGGTGTTCAGCTGCAATATGACACTTCACCACTAGATGTCACTACATTCTACACACTGAACCTTTAACATTAAAACATGATGTCTGACCTCAGAGTCTCCAGTCGACAGGTTGGACTCTGTAGAAAACCACACAGCTCCTTCACTCCTGAGTCCTGCAGCCAGTTGTTACTCAGATTCAATTTTCTCAGATGAGAGGGGTTTGACCTCAGAGCTGAAGCCAGAGAAGAACAGCTGATCTCTGACAGACTGCAGTTATTTAACCTGGATAAAGAAATATGAATATTAGAATGTGTCCTCCTGTTGTTGTGGATCGTCATCATTTCAACACAGACTCTCAACATGCTGCTGACCTCAGTCCAGTCTGTGACCTGAAGATAAATATCAGATCAGACATGTTGGACCATTGTTTCATTCATCAGCTTCTTCTCTGTGTGTTGGTCACTGAGCAGGTTTGTGTAATTAAACACTGTTTAAAGTAGGGATGGCTCCTGATGTCACTTCCTGTTTGTTTCAAACTATTAGAAATAAAATCAACCATCTCCTGCCCTCAATTGGCACTAATACCCTCCCAACAACAGAGATCTCAGAAACGGCTGAGAATCCTACCCATTACTTAGACAGCTTCTCTCTGATCACCCGTGATCAGTTTACCAAATTAATCTCAGGTTCTAAACCAACAACCTGTATCTTAGATCCCATTCCTACCAAATTACTTAAAGAAATTCTGCCCCTAATTGATAGTTCGTTACTTAACATCATCAATCTGTCATTATCATCAGGTTATGTACCACAGTCTTTTAAAATAGCTGTCATCAAACCCCTACTCAAAAAACCCACCCTAGACCCAGAGGTTTTAACCAATTACAGACCAATATCTAATCTCCCCTTCGTCTCTAAAATCTTAGAAAAAGTTGTTGCCAATCAGCTGTGTGAGTTTCTCCGGGAAAATAATATATATGAAGACTTTCAATCGGGGTTTAGAGCCAATCACAGTACAGAGACAGCCTTGGCAAAAGTCACTAATGACCTTTTAATAGCCTCAGATCAGGGACTTGTGTCTGTCCTCGTTCTGTTAGATCTCAGTGCAGCATTCGACACAATTGACCATCAAATTTTATTACAAAGACTCAAACAGTTAATTAACATTAATGGAACCGCCCTTAACTGGTTTAAATCGTATTTTTCTGATCGCTCCCAATTTGTGCAAATTAATGATGAGTCATCTGTGCGCACCAAAGTTAACCATGGTGTTCCACAGGGCTCTGTGCTCGGCCCAATTTTATTCTCATTATATATGCTTCCACTAGGAAACATTATCAGGACACACTCGGTAAATTTCCACTGCTATGCGGATGACACCCAGTTATATTTGTCAATAAAACCTGAACAAAGTAATCAATTAACTAAACTTCGAACATGTCTCAAGGACATAAAAACCTGGATGACCCGCAATTTTCTCTTATTAAACTCAGACAAAACAGAGGTTATAATACTTGGCCCCAAACACCTTAGAGATGCATTATCTAATGATATAGCTGCGCTAGACGACATTGCCCTTGCCTCCAATGAAACCGTCAGGAACTTGGGAGTGATCTTTGATCCTGATTTATCCTTTAATTCTCACTTAAAACAAATTTCTAGGACCGCTTTTTTCCACTTACGTAATATTTCCAAAATTAGACATGTCCTTTCCCAAAAAGATGCAGAAAAACTAGTCCACGCCTTTGTTACATCGAGACTGGACTATTGTAATTCATTATTATCTGGCTCCAGCAGTAAGTCGTTAAAGACTCTACAGCTTGTCCAAAATGCTGCAGCACGTGTCCTGACGAGAACAAAGAGAAGAGAGCACATTTCTCCAGTATTAGCGTCGCTACACTGGCTTCCAGTTAAATCTAGAATAGAATTTAAAATTCTCCTCCTCACCTTCAAGGCCCTTAATAATATGGCGCCTTTTTACCTTAAAGAGCTGTTAGTACCTTATAAACCCGCTAGAGCACTCCGCTCCCAGAATTCAAGCCTACTTGTCGTCCCTAAATTCTCTAAAAAAAGAGTAGGAGCCAGAGCTTTTAGCCATCAAGCCCCTCGGCTGTGGAATAATCTACCACTTTCAGTTCGGGAGGCAGATACCATCTTTTCATTTAAGAGTAGACTCAAAACCTTCCTTTTTGATAAAGCTTATAGTTAGAGCTAATTAGTGCGCCAGAACGTTACTTGTTCTATTTTATGACACATGACACACGGAGCTTCTCTTTCCAGCTTCTCCTTCCTCTTCTCCATCCCTATCCCCCTTCCCCGGAATCCCTTTGCTTTATCACCCGCAGATCCAGGGCCTCTGTGGCCGCACCATGGATTGCGGTTTGTGGATCGTACACCGGGGGTCGCGGTGGTGGATCCATTGTGGCGGATTCTGGGCTGATCGTGGTGCTGGTGGCGGACCCTGTGTCGCGTTGGCATTGGGCACGGGCGGTGGACCAGGACCGCGGTGGTGGCTTGTGATGGGTCCTGGTGGGCGGCGGTGGACGGTGACTGAGGACTGGAGTGGCGTCTGGTCTGGATGGTGGATCGTGGTCTAGATGGTTGCTGAGCATGGACTGTGCTTGCAGCGGGACTGCTTGGCATGTCATGTTGGGGTTGTCCTTCGGGATGTCTACCCTCATCAAATGCTGCTAGAGACTTTGATTATTGATGATGTTCTCCTACACGTGGCATCTATTGCACTTCTGTCCGTCCTGGGAGAGGGATCCCTCACATGTGGCTCTCTCTGAGGTTTCTACATATTTTTACCCTATTAAAAGGGTTTTTAGTAGTTTTTCCTTACTCTTGCTGAGGGTTAAGGACAGAGGATGCCACACCCTGTTAAAGCCCTATGAGATGAATTGTAATTTGTGAATATGGGCTATACAAATAAAATTTGATTTGATTTGATTTGATTTATCAACTGTCCAACGTGTTTCAATAAGAATGAGTCTTATTTTGAAAACCTGAGGAGGACGAGGGCTCGGCCTCAGTCCACATGTTATTTACTGACACTTTCTTAGTGATCAGGAGCAGGTGAGTGCAGGTGAATGGAGTTGATGAGGTGGACGTGACTGACAGGCTGGGTGAGTGACAGATGACTGAGGGACAGTGAGCAGAGCAGAACTGAGACAATTTAAATAAATAATGACCCAATAAGAAAGAAAGTCTGAAAAGTGAAGAAGGATTTAAGGACCTCAGAGTCTCCAGTCGACAGTTTGGACTCTCCAGTCCAGAACACAGCAGCTTCACTTCTGAATCCTGCAGCTTGTTTCCACTCAGATCCAGTTCTCTCAGATGTGAGGGGTCTGACTTCAGAGCTGAGGCCACGACTTCACAGTGAGTCTCTCTGAGTTCACAACCAATGAGTCTGTAATTAAAGAAAATATCAAATCTGTGAGAATTAAATCAGAAAACACAACATTCATACAAAACGTGATCATGTGACCCTCACCCTGGTAAATCCCCTCTTTGTTAAAAACTCCTCAAGAGAATCCTTTCAGATTTGGTTCAAGCGTTCATTCAGACTAACAGAGCAACTCATTAGATTCAGTTGGTCAGAGGTCAAAGGTCAGAGGTCACAGAACATGTTCATGGCCTCTTGAACATGATATCTCAAGTCTGTCTTTTGGGGATTTCTTCACATTTTGACTCAAAGAGAAACTGATTAGATTTCAGTGGTCAAAGGTCAAAGGTCACCGTGACCTCATATTATTGTGAAGTCAACATGTCAGGAACCTGGAGGGACGGACACTACACTGGTTGGTGGTGGAGGACAAACGCAGAGTGGGAACTCTGGTTTGACAAGAAAGAAAAATAAACTATATTTCTTGCTTCTTCAGTTTAAAGGAACCGTCAGTGATTCTCATCCAAACACTGATTCAGTGATCGTCTCCTCACTCTGTGCTAGCTGTTTGATCATATATATATATATATTTATATATATTTATTTTCATATATATATAAATATATATACAGTATATACATTACTCTCCCTTGAACCCCACATGTTCGTATGTCTGAACCCTCAAACTCCAGTGATCACATCTGAATGATTTTTCATCATGAGAACAATGAGAAAAATATGTACATTATAAAAATAACTTTATTACACACACACACACACACACACACACACACACACACACACGTTATTGATCATGTCTGGACTCACAGAGCCTTCCTACAGTTCCTCACAGCTGGGATCAGTCTCAGTCGACCCTGGTCTGATGTGTTGAACTTCTCCAGGTCCAACTCATCCAGAACCTCCTCTGACATCTGCAGCATGTAGGCCAGAGCTGAGCAGTTGATCTCAGAGAGTTTCTTCTCTGATCTGTTCTCTGACGTCAGGAACTGTTTCATCTGCTGATGAACTGAGTGGTCGTTCATCTCAGTCAGACAGTGGAAGATGTTGATGCTTCTGTCAGGAGAAATGTCACCACTCTCCATCTTCTTCAGGTTGTTGATGACTCTCTGGATGATCTCTGGATTGTTCTCTGTCCGACCCAGCAGGCCTCCTAAGACTCTCTGGTTGGACTCCAGACTGAGGCCGTGAAGGAAGCGAACAAACAGGTCCAGATGACCATTTTTACTGATGAGGGATTTCTCCATGGTTCTCAGAAGTTGTTGAGTTCTTCTGTGTTCCTCTCGGTGTAACAGTGGAACATGTAGACTGCAGCCAGAAACTCCTGAACGCTCAGATGAACAAAGCAGTAGACTGATTTCTGGAAGATCACACACTCTCTTCTGAAGATCTCAGTACAAACTCCTGAGTACACCGAGGCCTCTGTGACATTAAGACCACACCGCTCCAGGTCTTCTTGGTAGAACATGATGTTTCCTTCCTCCAGATGTTCAAACGCCAGCCCCCCCAGCTTCAGGAGAACGTCCCTGTCAGCCTCCGTCAGCTGCTGTGGAGTCGTCTCATGTCCCTCACCGTACTTGTTGTTCTTCCTCTTTGTCTGAACCAGCAGGAAGTGTGAGTACAGGTCAGTCAGGGTCTTGGGCAGCTCTCCTCTCTGGTCTGTGGTCAACATGTGCTCCAGAACTGTAGCACTGATCCAGCAGAAGACTGGGATTTGACACATGATGTGGAGGCTCCTGGACGTCTTGATGTGTGAGATGATTCTGCTGCACAGCTCTTCATCACTGAATCTCCTCCTGAAGTACTCCTCCTTCTGGGCCTCAGTGAAGCCTCGTACTTCTGTGACCCTGTCAACACATGCAGGAGGGATCTGATTGGCCGCCGCAGGTCTGGAGGTTATCCAGACGAGAGCCGAGGGAAGCAGATTCCCCCGGATGAGGTTTGTCAGCAGCACGTTGACTGATGACCTCTGTGTGACCTCAGACACAAGCTCCCTGTGGTTGAAGTCCAGAGAAGGTCTGCTTTCATCCAGGCCGTCAAAGATGAACAAAGGTTTACAGACAGCGAGCGTCTCTGCAGTGAGCTTCTGTAACGCTGGATGGAAAACATGGAGCAGCGTGAGAAGACTGTGCTGCTGGTCCTTCACCAGGTTCAGCTCCCTGAACGAAAGCACAGCCAGCAGACCCACATCCTGGTTCTCTAAACCCTCTGCCCAGTCCAGAGTGAACTTCTGCACCGAGAAGGTTTTTCCAACGCCAGCGACGCCGTTGGTCAGGACGACTCTGATGCTGCTCTGCTGGTCAGTGGAGGCTTTAAAGATGTCCTGGACCTTGATGGGAGTGTCCTGGAGGATCTTCATCTTGGAAGCCGTCTCAAGCTGCCTCACCTCATGTTGAGTATTAACCTCTTCACTCTGTCCCTCTGTGATGTAGAGCTCAGTGTAGATCCTGTTGAGGAGGGTTCTACTTCCTGTTTCATCACTTCCTTCAGTCACATGTTCACATCTCCTCCTCACACTGAGCTTATGTTCATCTGAAACCTCCTGCAGACCACGATCTGCTGAAAGACAAGAAAGAATGTGAGAGACAGAGAATCTGAGAATCTGCTGATTGTTTTCATCAGATCCAGAAAAACTACAGAAAATAAAAGCTTTTTAACTTTGTGCTTTTCTAACGATGTTAAATGTTGATGCTGTATGAAGGAACAAAATAAAACCACATGTGCTGTTGTCAGAAGTGAAGACATCAGCAGACACATGTACAGTGCTGCTCTGACCGGCTGTCTGACCTCCAGCTCCTGTTCTGGATCTTTGTCCACACTGGGGACAGGAGGAGTCTCCTGAAGAACCAGACTGGTCCCAGTATGAGGTGATGCACTGTCTGCAGAACCAGTGTCCACAGCTGGTGGAGACTGGATCCTTCAGGACGTCCTGACACGAAGCACAGCAGGACGACTGCTCCTCCTCAGAAACATGACTCCTCTTCCTCTCCCTGTGAAGACATGTCCTGATAACTCACATGTCACAGTCACAGGTTGTCATCACTTCTGTCAAGGAGGTTTTGCGTTCACCCAGTATGTTTGTGTGTTGGTTGGTTCGTTAGTGGGATTATAAAAAACAACAGATTACCAGTAAACTTGGTGGAAGGTTGTGGTCTGTGAACCAGATTGGGGGGGGGGGGTCCTCTTTCACAGACATGTTCAGAGGACTGATGTTTACCAGTGTGTGGAATTTGGTGCAGATCCAAATCAAAATGAGTCTCTAGTGGATTTCAAAGTGGTTTCATAAGGAGCGTGTTGGTTCTTGGTGGAGGTCTGAGCTCTTTGAGTGATTCTGAGAGATTAGTCACCAACTTCAAGCTGTGTCCTAATGCAGGGGCCACACTAGAGGAGACTAGATCCTCTTCAGAGCAGGTCACAGTAGAAACAGTCTCTTACTCTGTGGGTGAGGGTCCAGGTTCATTACTGAAGTTTGGAGGATGATTCATGGACCAGTCACTCTTCAGAGACAGACAGCTGGACCCTGGAGACTCTGCTCTCAGTCTGTGGTCCTGACCTCTGCAAACACAAACATGTTTTTATTCAGAACACATCATTCACTGGTTCATTCTGTGAGGATTCAGTTTGGAGCTTCACATGTTTGTAGCAGGTCTCTTACTTTGTGGTTGAGGGTCCAACTTGCTCTGAAGTGTCCTCGTCCATGTTGCACCGGCTGCGTCTCAGTTGCTGTTCAGGCCACGCTGCTCTTCTAGATATTCAAGGTCTGGTCTATTTCCTCTGGTTCTGCGCTCAGTTTACAGCAGAACACAGTGAAATGATCTTTCACACCAGTTTCAATCTTTATCTGTTGAAAACTTCAAAAACACAAATTTTTGCAACCCTTCCTGTAGCCGACCCATTTCAAAATAAAAGCACTCCAGCCTTTCTGTCGACTGAATCTATTCATATTTTTGTTTAAATGTTTTTATTGTTAAACAGGGCTTCATAGTTTGTATTACTGGTATTTATTTGAGTACACAGGACCTCTTATATACAAGGAAATACAGTGATCACATCAGAAACCTCAGGAAGGAGTTAGATGAAACCCTGCAACTAAGAGAAGAGACATTTCATTGAGAACATTATTAAATTATAATATGAATATATCTTTTAGGGTACCAGCCAATAAGGGTGTGGAGGTGTACTATTGTACAAGTACAATAATAAAGTTCCCTCTCATGTAATATTGGTTTATGTCATTTTTAATTACACCAATAAACCTGCAGAGCCATAAACAAACGTTGAATAACAAAGTGTTTTTGCAACTTGAGCATTTCCTGATCTCCACTCAAACCAATCAACTACATTAAAGTGAATCAATACAAACTGTAAAAGTTCATGTGTCCTTCAACCCCCGGCCACTAAGAGAAGAAACTCAACATCTAGAATCATGTTCACGTCATAAAGGCTGGATTTGAATCACAGAACTTTATAGACAGTAACACTGAGAGCACATCAGTCACAGCTTGAAGCAGCTCTCTGTATCTCCACTCAGTTCTATGGCTTTGTGCCCAAATGAAGGTCAAACACAAGCAACAACTTTATATTCACTTTAAAACTCACACAAAACCAGTATGAAGTGTGTGTGTGTGTGTTTGTGTGTGTGTGTGTGTGTGTGTACCTGGCTATGCAGCTCGATGCTCCTCACACCTCAGCCAGTGAGTCCAGAGCTTTACTGGGATCCACAGTGAAGACTCTGGACTGGTTGGTGACCACTGCTGTAACGTATGATGGTGAAAACACGTTGTGTTATTAAACACTTGATGAACAGATGAAGATAAAAAGTGAAGCTGTGAGTTAACTCTGTTAATTAGTCCTTTGAAGGCTCTTTGATCCAGACCTGCTGTTCACATCTGTCTCTGGGATCCGATCACATGACGTCTGTCACCAGGTGTGAACTGACAAACTTAGAGTCATGTGATCAGCAGACGGATGTTAACAGCAGGTGTGAGAGTGAGACAGTGAAACTTTCAGAAAGTTGTGTTCACACTCACCTGCTCACTTTCCTTCCTTCTGCTCGTCCAGGTGAAAATGGAGTCTGACCGCTCCCTGTTCTCATGCTCCTCCTCCCTGTTGAACCAGTTCACTCTTGATTCCACCCAGTTCAAAGTCCAGTTCATACCCATGAAGATGAACTGGTTCACAGTTCATGTTTTATTGTGATGTTATGATGTAGATAACAAACTTATAATCATGTATTTAGTTAATAATGGACGTTGTGGGATCATGAATCCAGATCTTCACTTTCACACTGAGTCCTGACTGGGAGCGTCTCCTGGGACTGAGCCGTACAATGTGATTCATCATGATGTTTAAATGAGCCTCAGAAACTCTGGAGTCAAACACGTCTTCATCATGTGAACTCGATGAAGACGTGTTTCCTTGAGATCGGTCTGATCCGTCAATAGTTTGTTAAAATGTGGAAAACTCCCAAACGGCCCAACTCCATCAAATGAAGCCTGAGCTCAAACCCATGTTTCCTCCTGTGAGGTGAAGGTTGTTATATTTGGTGTTGGAGCTGAATGTGTGACTCCATCTGCAGAACTCTGCCACGTCAGGTCACATTCATACAGTCCAGTCACAGTGTTGGTTTATAGATCTAGAGAAATACAGCTGCATTGTGATGCATCATTTGACCGTTGTGTATTTCAATAACTGCTGAGATTTGCATCCCCTTCTTTTCTCTGACTAGACGAGTGTTCGATGTATGAAATGATCCAAGTAGAAACAGTACCAGTGTTTGGCCACAAGGTGTCAGCAAAGAGCCAGAGTACCTGGCTGCAGACTACATGGTTTTCCATCAGGTCTAAACTGGATGAACTGGAATTCCACCATAGAAACTACTTTCTATGAAAACAAGAAATAAAACTGATGTGAGTGTAAATTCTATTTCACAGACAACTTGACCAAAGCCTTGATCATCTTTTCATTGGATTTATTTGACATGTAAGTTGTGATTTAGTGTTTTATTCACATACAGTATAAAACAAGTTGAGAGAGAGAGAGAGAGAGAGAGAGAGAGACAGAGAGAGAGAGAACTCTAACTCTATAACTTACCCTAACCCTCTTAGGAGGTTATGTTTTCCTCTGTTTGTTTGTTGATTTGTTTACAAACAGAAGAAGTCCCTGAATCTGAGTGTGAATCCAAATCAGACCATTTTTAAATGTTTGTGTTAAACTCTCACTTCTCAGGTTGTTAACAAAGTAGAAGAGAAGTTTAAAATCTCTAAATAAAACATGAAACAGTTCAGATAAAGAACAGCACGTGAGCGCCCCCTGTCTGTCAGATATATTAATGAAGTCTCCTCACAGTTTGACCAATCAGACCATGTGACCTAATGTTTTATTGACCTGTGCTGCCCCCTTGTGTTCACACGTTTTCTGCAGTGACAACAGATTTAAAAAATCTGAGTTAAAACTAATTTTTCGTCTGCTTTATTGATTTTATTGATCTAGATGTTTTACATTTTTAGTTTCTAAATTATAGCAACTAATCTTGTTATATTTAACTTTCTACTTTTTATCAAATGTCTTATAAATATTTTTTTTTATTAAAGTATATAGTCATATATATTTTAATTCCATTTAAAAATGTCTCAGGTTGAAAAGCACCAAACTGCATAAGATATTTAAATATCAGATATTTTAACTTTATATTTTCATGTGTTAAATGTTTTTTTATCTATCTGAGAAATGACTGCACTTTGTTTTACAAAGATCATAAAGTTTATTACATTTCTTTAAATGCAGAATACGTCATGCTTTTATTTTGACACCAAAACAAACCGAAGAGTGACTTTACAAAAAACGATGGTCGTCACAGTCGTGATGTCATCGGTCGTGATGTCATCGGTCGCATCACAGCACGCCACGAGTTCAGATGAGACAGGAAGTCTGTTCACCACGAGGGCGGCTGATATAAAAACATCTTGTAATAACAACGTTGTAATACCAAGAGAATAAAGAAGTCGAAACTCAATCAAATTTAAGTCGTAATATCACAAGAATAAAGTCTTAGAGACACAGAAACAATTTCACAAGAATAAAGTCGTAATATCACAATGACGTTGGAATATCGTGAGGATAAATTCAGACTTTCTTCTCAATCACGACTTTAATCTCACAACATTACGACTTAAAAATGCAGCTGATGTTACGTCGTAGCTACGAACATGAGAACGACCGAAGAGATGAAGAGTGAAGAGCAGCTGTGGTAAAACAACAGAGTCAATAAAACCATCATGTTCAGGTTTCTCTACCAGTGGTGGAAAAAACTGATCCTTAACAAACATACAAATACTTGTTTAAAACTTTCCTGAAGTGAAAGCAACATGAACATGAAGTAGAACAGAAAGTGCTCCTCCTCGGACACTGAGTGTTAGAAGAGAATCAGCCTTGGTGTGTGAGCTGTGTATTTTCACTCAGTCGATAAGTTCTGAGCTGTTCAATGTGAAAAAACCTGAATCTTGTAAAGTCTCGATTGTTTAACGTTGATCCTGAAAACAATTCTGTATTTTTTTAAGTGTAGTGAGAATATTATTATAATTTCAAATCAACTTCTTTAAAAAGTATTTTTCTTTTACTTTTGAGAAACACTTAAACAAATCAAAGAAGGAAATGACGTCACGATATAGAAGATTTTCGTTTTGTAAAATAACATCTTCAAATAAAACAAACATCTGTTGAATAAAGTAAATGTAGTGGAGGAGGGTTGAAGAAGTTCAAATGAGGTGCAGCAGCGCCCCCTCCTGGAACAACCCAGTAACTGCAGTTCTCACATCACAGTGAGTTCAGTGTTTGTTTCCATATATTTTCATTGTGGTTTGATCTTCAGCAGATTTACAGTGTGTGTGTGTGTCTGTCCGCCCCCCCCCCGAGGGAGGAGACGTAATGTGAAGAGATGTATTGTCAGTCGCTGTGTTGAGTTCATAAGACACCGAATAAAACAAGGAGAGAGAGAGGGGGGAGAAGGAGGGAGGGGGAGAGAAGGAGGGAGGGGGAGGCAGGAGATGGGGGGGGATATGGTCACAGATACAGGTGGTACAGAGTTTCTAAGGTAAATCAAATACACACAAAGATTCGAACCAGAGACCTTCTCTGCCCATAGTCCAAGTTTCTGCCACTAGACCACCGCCTCTCCAGGCTGAGCTCTCAGGGCCACCGTATGGCCCAGTACCTGATCACTTCATGGTGAGTTTACAAACTGGTTTGAACTCCACCAGCTGCTGCAGATCAAAGCCACTTGATGGTGAGAAGATCGGTCACCAGTTGGATTTGTTCCGTCTCCCACACGTTGAGCTTCTTTGTTTCTCAGTGTTTGATCCGAACCATCGTCCCACCACCATCAGCCTCTGGGTTCAAAACTCTTCTGCCCAGTGTTCCCAGTCCTTTGTTTCACCACACCAACGTTTCTCCACCACAACACAGACTGGGACACTTCTCCTACTTGTTCTGTTCTCAGTTCATCTGACAGCTGATTCATTTTATGATAAAAAGGTTATAAACATATTTATTTCTACATGTGATCAACAGACTGTGACGTATGAAGATGTTTGTTTATGCTTCTTCTTCTTCTTCTTCATCATCTTCATCATCTCTGACAAACGTTCATCCTAACGTCTGTACGATGGTTGTGTCCCCTCCTCCCTCAGCCCCCCCCCCAGCCATCACCCCAATTTACACAGTACCCCCCCCCCCATCCGTACAGCGCCCCCCTGACAATAATCTGTTGCAACCTCCAGTAAAACTTGGTTTTATGATTTCACTTCTTTCATTTTGATTCTAAAATCCTCGTTGTTTTTCTCTATGATTTAGTTTTTGATTTTTTTAACATGTCTTTGGTTTAACCCTCTAACCCTTCTCCATCCACCCCCCCCCCCCCCCCCCGTACTGCTCTCCCCTCCCTCCACCCTCCGATCCTTCCTTCCTTCCTTCCTTCCACCTCCTCTTCCTTCCTTCCTCCCTCCCTCCCTCCCTCCCTCCCTTCCTTCATTCTTCCTCCCTCCCTCCCTCCCTTCCTTCATTCTTCCTCCTCTTCCTCCCTCCCTCCCTCCCTCCTCCCTTCCCTCCTCCAGTTTAGAGACCGCCAAATCCACCGCCCAGTCCTCCTCCATGCCGTCTCCCGTTGACCTGACCATGAGCTTCACCCAGCCCGCCCCCCCCGCCTCGTCCTCCTCCTCCTCCCCCCTGGCAGCGATGGGCGCCGCGATGCCCCCTGCTCCCCTCCTGGGGTCTCCCTACGCCTTCCCCCTCTCCAGCCTCCTGGGAGTGAAGTCCATCCCCTACCTGGCCCTCTCCAGCCCTCCTGCCTCAGCCATCGGGGGTCCCTTGTTACCAGGCTCAATGCAGACGGCAGCGTCGGCAGCCGTCCCGGTGCAGGCTCATGCGCTGGCGTCCTACACGGCGAAGATCTCCTCCTCAGCCAACGGGATGAAGAAGCCGGAGAGACAGAAGTTTGCTCCGTACTGAAGAGGAGAGGAAACGTCACTGAGGTATCTGGTCTCAGACTGAGGGCAGTTTCATTTCCCTTCTGTTTCTCCATCACTCTCTGGTGCACTTTCTCACTCTCTCACTTGTCTTTGTCCCTTTCTTCCATTTGTCTCGTGTCTCTGTGGAAGTGGGATCACTGGAAGACGTTTGTCTCTGATAGAGTCTCCATGTGATGGGGGTGCAGGAAGTGAGGCTGTTTCACCAGGTGATGCTGTTTCCGGCTCAGAGTGACTGATCCGACCGAACAGCTCAGAGTTCACATGTGGTTGGTTTGTTGTTGAAGAGCAGCTCCTCTTACTCAGAGAGCAATCCTTTCACAATAAAAGCCTCCCTCTGGGTTCCTGGTGGAAGCTTTTATTGTGAAGCCAGAAAACAATGAAACTAGGAAATGGGGAGAAACCAAAGATTTAAGCGATGGAAGTATTCAGGTTTATTTTTAACTGTAAAATGACCCAACAGTTAAAATCTGGTCACAAAACAATCAGTGGTTTCACGTTTTCTTTGTTAAACTCTCAGATATCGGCCTCAGAAACCCTGCAGGGTTCTAAAGGACCTGAACTCTGACTCATCTGAAACCAACAAACCTCAGAGACTCAGCATGAAGGCTTTTAGAAACAGAAGAGACGGATGAGAAGACGTTTACTGTTGTTCTGTGCTCAACACATTTTAATGCACACGTGGGGAAATCTGCTGACCAATCAGAGCAGACTATCGGGGGGTGTTGAAGAGACAGTGTTTGAGACAGAGGCTGAGGAGAGGACGCTGAGCATTAGAGCATGAACACATTTCTGAAACCTTCCTGTGATTTATTCAACAGGGAAAATATACATTTAGGAGATAAAATGTGTTGTTACATAAAGTTTGACTTTAGTGTTTTAATCTTTAAGGTGATTAAAGTTACGTGTTGTTTTCATTTAGAGACACAAACTGTCTGTTTGATTTAATGAGACAAATCTAACTCAGTAGAATCCCAGCTTCCTCTTCCTTCACATCCCAGTGTTCCACTGATCCCAGTTCCCACGTCTCACTGAACTCTTTCTTTGTGACGCTGCCCTCGTCTCACGATCTGATGATTCTGAGGTTCCAGATGATTTGGGCCACGAAGCCTCTAAAAGCCATAAAGACTTTTCAGCTTTTCTCCTTTATTCTACTGTGTCCTCACATATTTATTGACTAATATGAAATATTCCCTCAGAGAGTTTATATCACTGGTCACTAACACTGAGCTGAACGACTCGGCTTTTGTATACAATGATGTCGACTTGTATAAAACTACTTCCTGTCTGCTTCCTGTCTCTTTTTGATTTCTTTAGTTTGTTGTAAAGAGTTTTTTAAAACATACAACAGATTTTAAAAGTTCTCTTTCTGTGTTAACAGTCTGTTTTTGTTTTCATTCTCAGTTCTTAATTTCAAATGTGTTGTTTAAATTATTTGTTTAACTTATTAAAGGAGTATTACATTTACAGTTTTAGAAACAAACTTTTCCAACATGGCTGCAGGTAAATACTGTAAAACTGAACTTGTTTTTTTTAGTTGTGTGAACAAAGAATAATAACCTGTATCATTGATGCTAATAACCAGATGTTGTGTTAGATAGAAGAGTTGTGTTTTCACTTGTGAGTTCAAACTGGACGTTTTAACACAAACACACACTTTCTGAGCGGGAACTCGTCGTGTCCACCTTCAGCCGCAGAACTAGAATCAAGTAGATCCACTTCCTGTCTGCGCAGAGGAAGTGACCATGTCATGTGATGATCTAACCATGACCTCGTCAGATCTGAGCTCGTGAAAATTAAAACTGTCAAAGTTTTATTTCCTGGAGAGAAAATCCATCAGTCACAATCTTGATGAATATGTTTTGAACTTTCTATCGTGTTTTTTTCAAAGTTCTATCGACGACAAATCGATGAGTCAGCAAAGAGACTCGTGTAAAAACATTTATGTCACTCGGACTCAGGCGTACTAACCCAGATATCAGATTAAGGTCCCGCCCACACAAGCTCTCAACCAATCAGGAGTCAGTGTCAGCTGTCAATCATCACGTCTCAACCTGTTTTCATATCATCAAATAACTGATTCAAACCAAACTGATCAGAAACTTGAACAAACATCAGAGAGAAGAACGACCTGAAATGATCTTTGAGAGAAATAATTAAAACATGGATTTCATTTATACTGCAGCCAGCCACCAGAGGGCGATCAAGAGGCGTTGGCTTCACTATTATGGAGCCGATCATGTGACTGATCATGTGACTGATCATGTGACATGTTTCCCTCGCTGCTGTTTCCTGTGACCGATGGAGAATCAGACGTGTTTATCTACTTGTTGTAGTTCTGTGGCCGAAGCGTTTAATCACGTGACAGATGTTTACTGTTTGTTTATTAATCGACCTGATGCTCAGAACATTTTACTGACACACACACACACACACACACACACACACACACACACACACATATACACACACACACAAACACACAGACACACACAGAGAGACACACACACCCACACACACAGATACACACACACACACACACACACACACACACAAACACACAGACACACACAGACAGACACACACACACAGACACACACACACACACACACACACACACAAACACACAGACACACACAGACAGACACACACACCCACACACACACACACACACACAGACACACACACACACACAGGCTGTGTTTTCAGAAACTTTCACGTCGTCTTCGTTTCGTCCGTTGGTTCAAAATCATTCAGAGAAAAATGTTCAATATTAAACAAACGTATTTATTTTTATAAACCTCGAGGAACCGATCACTCATCCGTCCTCTTCACACTCACCTCTTGTCTTTTGTTTACTTCCTGTCCCTCGTCCACGTGTCCTCCATCTATTTGCATGAGTGTGATTTGAATTGATGTCTATGCAAAAGCGTCTCTGTGTGGTTCGGCTCACGTGCGTGGGCTCACGTGCACGCTGCGCTGGTGCTCGTGCACGTGAAGCTGCGCTGGTGCTCGTGCACGTGAAGCTGAAATCAAAGGGCTACAGTCGACACCGGGTCTGATTCACGCTGCGGACACAACCACGACCAATCACACGCCTGCGTTTATAAAACAAGAACAAAACACACAAACAAATTTCTACTGAAACAAAACAAGGAAAAACTTCCAGATACTTCACTCAGTACACGTACATGTAGTATACGTGTACTCTGGTGTACTCCCTCGAATCAAACCAGACATAACGACATCACAACATCAACAACTAAATTATCAACCATGTGTCACATGACGTGGAAATGATGCCGACATAGATAAAGATGTAAATAAAGATGGACGACACGTCTCCACTTCCTGCTATTCTAATAAAAACGAAGCCAAGTATCTCAAATACAAACGCTGCCATCTTGTGGTGATGACATCACTTGTGCAGCAGTGATCGTGGAGTAGAGGCGTGGTTTTAAAGTCCCGCCTAAATCTACACTCGACCAATCACAAGTCGATTTCATCTGTCAATCATGACATGATCACATAAAGACAGGCTGAGACGTCGTGATGACAGCTGAGACTGGCTTCTGATTGGTCGAGCTGATGTATCATCAGCACCACGATCACCACTGACTGCAAATTATGTTTAAACCACAAGATGGCAGCGTTTGTATTCAAAATATGTTGTCTTCATTTCTGGAGGAAGTGGAGATGTGTCATCATCTTTGTTTATAATCTCTGATTCTTAATATCACAGATTCACGTCACTAAACATGTTTCACTTCCTGTTTGGACGTGAAAACAACCAGAGGACGGACGTGACGTGAATCAGACCCTCGGAGCAGAGACGAAGGTTTTCAGCGACGCTACACGAGTCGACACCGAACACAGAGAAGAATCAACCATTTAATGAAGCTCTCATTCCAAGACACACATCAACCTGTACAGCAAACACACACTTACACAAACACAAGAGAAACGCACACACTCACCAACCAATCGCCGAACTAAACGAGTTCTGAATTCTTTACTGCACTTGAACATGAAAAGTCCATTAGGACCAGATCTTTCCTGCTGATGTTCTCCATCGTTTCATTTGTGCTTCCTGTGAAGACGAGCGCTCAGTGTGTCAGCGTGTTCCTGATTCTGTTTTCTTTACATTCATGTTCTAATAAATAAAACCCACACTGAAACAAACAAAGAGGCCGAGTCGTGTTTATCATGAAGTCGTGTTTACACAGGATTACTGCCTGGAGCTGTGGGTTTACTGTAGAGACCAGTAACTGTACAGTGTTCACCAGAACAACACTGAAGCTGGTTTCATACATGAACTCAACCAAGTGTTCCTGACATGTTCCTCACATGTTCCTGACGTGTTCCTCACATGTTCCTGACGTGTTCCTCACATGTTCCTGACTATTTCCCGGTCATTTGACAGGCAGTGGTTTGGAATTGTAAGGAAGTGAAATCATGATATACTTCTGTGTCTAATGTGTTTTTCCGATGTCCCACCACTGCTGAATGCTGCTGAAGGCAGACCTGCTCTCTCTGTGGGAAAACCAAAACAACTTAAAAGCATTTCTAAAAGCCTGGTCGTTTAAAAGAGCTGTGTTAAAATGCCAGTAGGCGCTCTTTAAACTAACATTTCTAATACAAATAGAGCAAGAGACTAAACGATGATCAGTAAAACCCACAGGCTGAATAAAACACCTTTTTAAAATATTTAAAACAATAGAGTCGATCCAGTCTAGTCAGGGATAAAACATTGTCTCTGGCATGGCTCCAGGTGTATTGTCTGTGATTTGTTAGGATTTAAGTTAAGTTTAAGGATCGGACCCCAAAGCAGACACGGAGTGGTAGTTGATGGGTATGGAACAAAGTTTATTGCTGACGAGGCAGGAGAAGGCTGGAGAGGCAGGGTGCTGGCTGGCTTGAAGGTTCTGGCAGGTTGGAGGACGAAGAGCTGAGCAGGAAGGCACACAAGCGTCCTGGAGTGAAGAGCAGAGTACGGTTAGCATAAATCCAGGTGAAGCATAAGTGGAGCGTTCAGGCTGCGATTAGCTACCGTAGACGACGGAATAATCTGGCGTCGAAGTGACGAGACGACCAGGCTTATATAGCAGTGAAGATTAGTTGGATTGGAGGCAGGTGTGCCTCATCCTGCTGCAGTCACCAGCCAGCCACGCCCCCTGCCACACACGACACACAGGGAAAACACAGAAAGGCAGGAGACGACACAGCAACAAACTATATACACACAAACACCACAGTACCCCCCCCTCAAGGGCCGCCCCCTGGCGGCCGACCCGGCTTGTCCGGGAACCGTGAATAAAAATCATCCAGGAGGGATTGGTCAATGATGAGAGAACGATAAATCCATTGCCTCTCCTCCGGTCCGTACCCCTCCCAATCCACCAGGTACTGAAAACCCCGACCACGCCGGCGTACATCCAACACCCTATTAACAATATACGCCGGGTGGTCATCAATGTCCAGGGGAGGTGGGGAGGCTCCGCAGGAGGGCTTAGGGGACTGGAGGACACAGGTTTAAGGAGAGAAACATGAAACGTGGGGTGGATCTTAAGTGACAGGGGGAGTCTCAGTCTTACCGAGCAGGGGTTAATGACCCGGTCGACCTCAAATGGACCGATAAATCTTGGCGTCAGTTTACGGGACTCGGTTTGTAGAGGCAGATCCCGGGATGAAAGCCAGACCATCTGACCTGGCTGGTAGACCGGAGCTGGGGTGCGCCAGACCCGACGAACCCGCCGGAGATGTTCCTCCATGGATGGCACTGCCACGTCAGTCTCCTGGGCAGGGAACAAAGGAGGTTGGAAACCATTAGCAGCCATGAATGGAGACATACCTGTGGCGGAGCAGACCAGGAAGTTGTGAGCATATTCAATCCAGGCAAGGTGTGTGGCCCAGGAAGCCGGATGACGGGCTGTGACGCAGCGCAGGGCCGCCCCCAGATCCTGATTAGCCCGTTCTGTCTGGCCGTTGGTCTGAGGATGATACCCTGAAGACAGGCTGGCCGACGCCCCCAATGCCTGACAAAACGCCTTCCACGTCCTCGCGGAGAACTGAGGACCTCTGTCCGAAACAATATCCACAGGGATTCCATGCAGGCGGAAGACGTGTGTGACCAGCAGGTTGGCAGTTTCAAGAGCGGAAGGTAGCTTCGACAGAGGGATGAAGTGGGCCGCCTTGGAAAAACGGTCCACCACGGTGAGTATGACGGTGTTCCCTTCAGAGGGAGGAAGGCCAGTGATGAAGTCAACTGCCACATGCGACCACAGGCGATGAGGGACAGGCAGGGGACGCAGCAGTCCGGCGCAGACAGAAGCCTTGCTCCTGGCACAGACAGAACAGGCCGCGACGAATTCCTTGGTGTCCGCCGCCATGGAAGGCCACCAGAACCATTGCTGAAGGAGGACCAGTGTCCTGCGAAAACCGGGATGGCAGGCAATCCGGGAGGCGTGTCCCCACTGCAGCACAGGAGACCTCACGACCTCGGGCACAAACAACCTGCCAGGAGGGCAACCCTGGGGAACCGGCTGGTCCCTCTGAGCCCCCTGGACCACACCCTCGATCTCCCACCCAGCTGCTCCCACCACACAGGCGGATGGCAGAATGACGCTTCCTGCGGTGTCCTCCACAGGAGGAGCAAACTGACGTGACAGTGCGTCCGGCTTAGTGTTCTTGGAACCTGGACGGTAGGTGAGTGTGAACTGAAACCGACCCAGGAACAACGCCCACCGGGCCTGGCGAGAGTTGAGCCTCCGAGCCGAACGAAGGTAAGAGAGGTTCTTGTGGTCCGACCAAACAATAAACGGATGCGTGGATCCCTCCAGCCAGTGCCGCCACTCCTGAAGAGCCAGGACGACCGCCAGCAGCTCCCGGTTCCCCACGTCGTAGTTTCTCTCTGCCGGGGAGAGCTGGCGGGAGAAAAAGGCACACGGGTGCTGCTTCTGGTCAACGGAGGAGCGCTGCGAAAGCACGGCCCCCACCCCGGAGTCAGAGGCGTCCACCTCTACAACAAACTGCAAAGCGGGGTCAGGGTGAATGAGAACAGGAGCTGAAGAAAACAATTTCAATTTAGAAAATGCAGCCTCGGCCGCCGGTGACCATACAAACGGAATCTTAACAGAGGTTAGCTGCGTAAGAGGTGTGGCAACACTGCCATAGTCCCGGATAAACCTACGGTAGAAATTGGCAAACCCCAGAAACCTCTGCAATTGCTTCCTTGATGTGGGAGTGGGCCAGTCGGCCACTGCCATGACCTTGGCAGGGTCGGATCTGATCTGTCCCTTCTCCACAATAAAACCCCAAAAACTAACAGAAGACACATGGCACTCACATTTCTCCGCGTTAACATACAAACGATTCTCCAGGAGTCTCTTAAGAACGAAATTAACGTGTTGCATATGCTCCTGGAGATTACGGGAGAAAATCAAAATATCATCTAAATAAACAAACACAAAACAGTTCAACATGTCTCTTAAAACGTCATTAGATTCTGGAACACTGCAGGTGCATTGAGTATTCAAAATGTCCCAGAGGGGTGTTAAATCCTGTCTTCCACTCATCCACCTCATTGATTCTCACCAGGTGATAAGCATTTCGGAGATCTAACTTCGTGAAGATAGCAGCTTCGTGAAGTGGTCCGAACGCTGAGTCAATGAGCGGGAGGGGGTACTTGTTTTTAACGGTTATGTCATTCAAGCCCCGAAAGTCAATACAAGGGCGCAGCGACTTGTCCTTCTTTTCGACAAAAAAAACCCCCGCCCCTAACGGAGAAGACGAAGGTCGAATAAGTCCCGTGGCCAAGGGGTCAGTAATATGGGTTTCCATGGCCACGCTTTCCGGCTTAGACAAATTATACAACTTACTGGACGGATAGGGAGCGACTGGAATTAAATCAATGGAGCAGTCATAGGGTCTGTGAGGAGGAAGAGAAAGAGCGCGGTCCTTGCTGAACACCTCCCGGAGGTGATGATATGCCGGGGGCACAGAGCTTGGAGGACGAAGAGCTGAGCAGGAAGGCAAACAAGCGTCCTGGAGTGAAGAGCAGAGTACAGTTAGCATAAATCCAGGTGAAGCATACGTGGAGCGTTCAGGCTGCGATTAGCTACCGTAGACGACGGAATAATCTGGCGTCGAAGTGACGAGACGACCAAGCTTATATAGCAGTGAAGATTAGTTGGATTGGAGGCAGGTGTGCCTCATCCTGCTGCAGTCACCAGCCAGCCACGCCCCCTGCCACACACGACACACAGGGAAAACACAGAAAGGCAGGAGACGACACAGCAACAAACTATATACACAAAAACACAAACACCACATGATTACTGTTAAAAAGCCTCCACACATCAGACAGCTCATGTGCCTCGGTCAGTTGGTTCATTCTGAGACCTGATGCAGGATGTGGTTCTAAGTGATTCCTGTCTAAAGTGGGATTTTCTGTGCAGTTAAAATCACCTCCTGCTAAAACATAAAATCATCACTACAGGTTTCAACAGTATCATCTAAAATGTTTAAAAGTTCCATCCTGTCCACCCTATTCATGGAGCATAGACATTTAAAATCACCAGCTTGACATTCTCATATTCAGCTTTCACCTTTAACAATACACCTGGAATAATCTCTTCTACAATAAAAGAAAGTGGTAAAAAACTCCTGGCAAAAAGAATCCCCCCCCCCCCCACTGCAGCTGGACTTGTGACTTAAAATCACTTCCCCATTAAAAGCCCTCCTCCAGTCACACTCATTGTCTTCGGTGCTGTGGGTTTCTTGTAAAAACATAACATCTCTTCGTTAATATCCATGAGTTTAAAAAACAGCCGCTCTTTTAAAATCAGCTCTGGCTCCGTTCACATTTAAAGTCATCATAAAACTCATCATCATCAGGGATCATTTGGCCTTTTACTCTCAACACGAGTTTCCTGAGTCTATAGATTTGTTGGACTGTTAAAAACTCGTCGCTGCCTGTTGTTGTTGTTGTGATCTACTGGAGGTCTTGCTGAAATAAAATTCCTACAGAAACCCTTCACGAAAACAACGAGCTGAAGCACTATGAGCTTCTGGCCTGATGATGAACACATTACGCGTCAGATAAATGTCTCGTTCTTTGCTTTGTCAGATGTATATCACCAGATGTGCTTTGAGGTAACGGCCAGTTCATCTGGTGAAAGTCCGAACACGGAATAAACTCTGTAAACTTAATACCAGGCTTTACAATTGTCACACCGCGGTGAGGTTTGTCTTGTCTTGGGGTTTCTGTCTCGTAACTTCCTGTTTTATTTTGAAATCCTAACTCTCCTCTCGTTTCAGGTCACTTGCCCTTCCTCATGTGTCACTGATTCCGGATTGTTTCCACCTGTTCCCTTCACCCTCATGTGCTTATAGTCTGCGTCTCCCCTTTGTCTTGTGCCAAAATGTTTCGTCCTTGTCCGTGCACCTAAGCCCTTCCACAGCCATAGTCGTATTTACCATGATCTTTGCTACGCCGCGTAAGTTGTTTTCTGTATCCTCCTTGAGTGTGATTTTTCGTTTGTTAAAGTTTTCTAGTTAAGGTTCGTTTTGTGTTCTTTTGTAATCTGTTCTTCTTCCTCCCTTTTGGAGCGATTTATGTTTTGAGAGTTCTGGTTAGTTTGAGGTGCCTCATGTTTAGGTGAGCCTTTTTCTTTTGTCCCTTTTTCATAGTAGTTTGGTTTTCCTCCTTCGGGAGCGCTTTTGTTTTCTTACTCTAGCCTTTTGTTTATCATCCTTCGGGAGCGATTTATGTTTATAAACCTCTTTCTTTTCCTAGTGTGTATTTTGAATCCTTTAGGGAGTTTTTTCCCCGAGTTATTCTTGCCAGGTCCTAGAAGTATTAAGTAAGTTTTTCATAGCCCAATCATTTGTCACTCTTCATAGAGGATCTGAACTCAATAAAGTGTGCTGATACGTTCCATCCTCTGCATCTGAGTCCTCATTTTAGTCCAGGTCTGACATTACACTTTGGCCAGTATGGACTCAGTAGGGATGGAACAACTCACGGCAGCCCTGCGAGCCCAAGAAGCCCGGCTCTCCCATTAGGAGGAATTCCAGACCGCCATGGCATCCCAGATGGGGGATCTCTTGACACAATTTCAGGGCCTGCATGATCATCTAGTGCGGACGACTACAGCCACCGAGCCTCTGGTAGTAGCGGCTGCTACACCCGTGGTACCCGTCCTGACTGGGCCGGCCGTTGGAGCAGGATGCAAGCTAGCCCCACCAGCACGATTCGCTGGTGAACTGGGGTTATGCAAGACATTTCTCATAGACTGCTCCATACACTATGAACTAAACCCCCATGCTTTTCCGTCTAACCGATCCAAGATCGCTTTTATGATTTCCCACCTTACCGGAAGAGCCAAGGCATGGGCCGCAGCAGAGTGGGCCCGGGATTCGCCAGTTTGCCACTCCCTCACAGAGTTTGAAGCGGCGCTGCGGAAGACTTTCGACCCGGTAACGACTGACCGGGAGAAAGCTGGGGAGCTGAGCGGGCTGAGACAGGGCAGCGAATCCGTGTGTGATTACGCTATCCGTTTCCGCACCTTGTCGGCGAAGAGTGGCTGGAATACAACAGCCTTATACGACGTGTTTCTGAAGGGGCTGGCAGCTCCTATCCAAGACCTTCTGGTTCCCTTGGACCTACCTACAGATCTCGACTCACACATCGCAATCCGGACAGACAACAGAACCCGTCAACTCAGGCAGCAACGTCTCCCGAGACCCACAGCGATGGAGAGACCCCTACGCACTCAAGCACCAGGATGCTCTACCACCCGTCGATCACCGCCAGAGCAGCATCATCATTCCCCTCCGGAAGGAAAGGGAGTGCCCATGCAGCTAGGAAGAGCGTGATTAACACCCGGGGAACGACGGAGACGTCTGCAGGAGGGCCGATGCTTCTACTGCGGTGAATCCGGTCATCTCGTCGCTGTTGTGCAATAGTGCTTAAAAAGAGTTACCATAGAATGGTGTGCCTTTAGGCACTCAATAAATTTGGTTATCAAAATAAAATGTAAAACATTAATATTTAAAATATTAATATTAAATCATAACTTTAATTGGTTAAAGTTCTCGAGGGGCACCACCCTTCATAGAAGGGAAAAGATAGCCAATTTATTGATTAAGATCCGTCTCATTTAGATCTAGTTCAATTAGAAATCTCAATATTTTACCATTAAAGATTATATAATGAACAATGAAGGTTATGGAGTTCTTAACAGTGTAACGGTTGGCAAGATTCACTTATGCAATATTAATGACAGAACATTTGTGAAAAAAGAACGTTTATTATGAACATAATAAAGTATAAAAACACAAATTACTAAACAATCAAACTAACTAACTAGGAGGTGTGTGAGTGTGTGTGAATGTAAATTAGCATGCTTTAAAGAATGGTCCCTAAGATAAGAGCCCCCCCCCCCTTCTTCTGAGTTTGCTTTACGGCACAGGGGGAAGGTTTAACTTGGTGAGATGCTATGCGTGTCTGTGTGGATGGTAATCAGATAATGATAGAGTCAGGGACAAAGCCTGTGGCGAGCCTAACTATTAACCTTCCTTTAACTTATGCCTACAACGTCACAGCATATATCAAACTTATAAACACACACCGATCAAATAAACAGTCTTGCTTAGCGTAGTATAATTATTAAGCCCAGATTATGTTACCAGTCCGAGGGAAAGAGGAAAAGAAGTTGCTGTTCAGTTTGCAGTTCTGTGACGTCTCCTGGCTTTGTGGTCGTAGAGTTCTGCATTCGCGATTCTGTCGAGCCGTGTGCTCAGATGCTGGTTGAAGTTTTCCTGCAGGACATCGCGTCGCTACGAGGAGTTTGGTTGAGCTTGAAGGGCGAGGAGATTTCCTTGAAGAGTGGGCAGGGGAGCTGCACCTCTGACCTCCGGTTGTGGGTTGGATTGAGAAGGAAGCTGGATCAGAGCTTGAGCAGCCTTCCGCCCTCGGAGAGATGGAAGAAGAGAGGCTGTAGCAGCCTTCCGCCCTCGGGAGGATTGGAGAAAGAGAGAGAGTTTGGGGGGACCTCTCCTTATATTGGCCCCGGTGACCTCACAGGTCTTGGACCAGAGTGACCAATAGGAGTTGACCCTGGTGGCTCTTGACACCTTTGTGTGACATTGCCCAGACCCCAGGACATGCAGCATCCTGTTACATCCTCTGGGAGACTGAGTTCCTTGAGTTTCTGAGATCAATGGAACCTGTGGCATCTTGGGGGATTGAGTCCACTCCAGCACATGCGGCATGTTTGTTACAAGTTTGACTGAAAGGAGGCCTGTGGTTTGCACAAAAACCATGTCCCAACATCGCCACCTGCACTGCCAGAAGGACCATGGTGGTGAGTGAATTCAAGGTTTCTGGCACCACCTCATGCACTCTCACGACCGTCCAGGTAATGCACCACACCACCACTGAACTCAAGGCGCTCATCGACTCAGGGGCTGATGAAAGTTTGATGGACTGGGAACTAGCGGAACAACTGGGCCTTCACATGGAACTTTTAGCTAAGCCCATCAGAGCTAAAGCACTTAATGGACAGGAACATTTTACTATCACACATATCACATATCACAGCCCAAACAAACTACGTGGCACCCCCCCCTCTCTTCATCTCATGGGCCCACCACCTGTGGGAAGACCCTTTGGGGTCGGGTGCGCAGCCACATGGGTGGCAGCGAAGGTCAGGGGTCTCGACGGACCAGACCCGGGCGGCAGAAGCTGGCTCTGGGGACGTGGAACGTCACCTCGCTGTGGGGAAAGGAACCGGAGCTTGTGAGGGAGGTGGAGCGCTATCAGTTAGATCTGATGGGGCTTACCTCCACGCACAGTCTCAGCTCTGGTACCGTACTCCTGGATAAGGGTTGGACTCTATTCTTCTCCGGAGTTGCCAAGGGCGTGAGGCGCCGGGCGGGTGTGGGGATACTCATAAATCCCCGGCTGAGCGCCGCGGTGTTGGAGTTTACCCCGGTAGACGAGAGGGTCGCCTCCCTGCGCCTAAGGGTTGTAGGGGGGAAAACTCTGACTGTTGTTTGTGCGTATGCACCAAACAGCAGTTCAGAGTACTCGGCCTTCTTGGAGAACCTGAATGGAGTCCTGTATGGGGCTCCAGTAGGGGACTCCGTAGTTCTGCTGGGTGACTTCAACGCCCACGTGGGCAACGATGGAGATACCTGGAGAGGCGTGGTGGGGAGGAACGGCCTCCCTGATCTGAACCCGAGCGGTCGTTTGTTATTGGACTTCTGTGCTAGCCATGGATTATCCATAACAAACACCATGTTCGAACATAAGGGTGCTCATAAGTATACCTGGTACCAGAGTACCCTAGGCCGAAGATCAATGATCGATTTTGTGATCGTGTCATCTGATCTGAGGCCGCATGTTTTGGACACTCGGGTAAAGAGAGGGGCGGAACTGTCAACCGACCACCATCTGGTTGTGAGTTGGATCAGGGAATGGGGGAAATTTCCGGATAGACCTGGTAAGCCCAAACGAGTAGTGCGGGTGAACTGGGAACGTCTGGAGGAGGCCCCCGTCCTAGGTATCTTCAACTCACACCTCCGGCGGAGTTTTTCTGGCATTCCTGTGGAGGTTGGGGACATTGAGCCGGAGTGGGCGGTGTTCAAGCCTCCATTGCTGAAGCTGCGGCGGCTAGCTGTGGCCTCAGGGTCTTAGGCTCCTCAAGGGGCGGTAACCCTCGGACACCGTGGTGGACACCGGTGGTCAGGGAAGCCGTCCGATTGAAGAAGGAGGCCTTCCGGGATATGATATCCTGGAGGACTCCTGACTCGGTTGCAGGGTACCGACAGGCCCGAAGGGCTGCAGCTGCTGCCGTGTCGGAGGCTAAGCAGCGGGTGTGGGAGAAGTTCGGAGAGGCCATGGAGAAGGACTTTCGGTCGGCACCAAAGTGTTTCTGGAAGACTATCCGGCACCTCAGGAGGGGGAAACGGGGAACCATCCAAGCTGTGTACAGTAAGGATGGGACTCTGTTGACCTCAACTGAGGAGGTAGTCGGATGTTGGAAGGAACATTTTGAGGAACTCCTGAATCCGAATAACACGCCCTCTATGTTGGAGGCAGAGCTCGAGGTTGATGGTGTTTCGTCGTCAATTTCCCTGGTGGAGGTCACTGAGGTAGTCAAACATCTCCGCAGTGGCAAAGCCCCAGGGATTGATGAGATCCAGCCAGAAATGCTAAAGGCTCTGGGTGTTGAGGGGCTGTCATGGTTGACACGCCTATTCAACATCGCGTGGGAGTCGGGTACAGTGCCAAAGGAGTGGCAAACCGGGGTGGTGGTTCCCCTGTTCAAAAAGGGGGACCAGAGAGTGTGTGCCAATTACAGGGTTATCACACTTCTCAGCCTCCCTGGTAAAGTCTACTCCAAGGTGCTGGAAAGGAGGGTTCGGCCGATCGTCGAACCTCAGATTGAAGAGGAACAATGCGGTTTTCGCCCCGGACGTGGAACTACGGACCAGCTCTTCACTCTCGCAAGGATCCTGGAGGGGGCCTGGGAGTATGCCCATCCGGTCCACTTGTGTTTTGTGGATCTGGAGAAGGCGTATGACCGGGTCCCCCGGGAGAAACTGTGGGAGGTGCTGCGGGAGTATGGGGTAAGGGGGTCTATCCTCAGGGCCATCCAATCCCTGTACTCCCAAAGCGAGAGCTGTGTTCGCGTCCTCGGCAGCCAGTCAGTTTCGTTCTCAGTGGGAGCTGGTCTCCGCCAGGGCTGCGCCTTGTCACCAATCCTGTTTGTGATATACATGGACAGGATATCGAGGCGTAGTCGCGGTGGGGAGGGGTTGCAGTTCGGTGGTCTGAGGATCTCGTCACTGCTTTTTGCAGATGACGTGGTCCTCATTGGATCATCGGCCTGTGACCTTCAGCACTCACTGGATCGGCTGGCGGCCGAGTGTGAAGCGGCTGGGATGAGGATCAGCACCGCTAAATCTGAGGCCATGACTCTTAGCAGGAAGCCGATGGATTGCTTACTCCAGGTAGGAAATGAGTCCTTAGCCCAAGTGAAGGAGTTCAAGTACCTCGGGGTCTTGTTCGCGAGTGAGGGTCCTATGGAGCGTGAGATTGGCTGGAGAATCAGAGCAGCGGGGGCGGTATTGCGTTCGCTTTACCGCACCGTTGTAACGAAAAGAGAGCTGAGCCGCAAGGCAAAGCTCTCGATCTACCTGTCGATCTTCGTTCCTATCCTCACCTATGGTCATGAGGGCTGGGTGATGACCGAAAGGACGAGATCGCGGGTACAAGCGGCCGAGATGAGTTTTCTCAGAAGGGTGGCTGGCGTCTCCCTTAGGGATAGGGTGAGAAGCTCAGCCATCCGTGAGGAACTCGGATTAGAGCCGCTGCTCCTTTACTTAGAAAGGAGTCAGCTGAGGTGGTTCGGGCATCTGGTAAGGATGCCCACTGGGCGCCTTCCTTGGGAGGTGTTTCAGGCACGTCCAGTGGGGAGGAGACCTCGGGGAAGACCCAGGACTAGGTGGAGAGATTATATCTCAACACTGGCCTGGGGACGCCTCGGGATCCCCCCGTCAGAGTTGGTCAATGTGGCCCGGGAAAGGGAAGTCTGGGGCCCCCTGCTTGAGCTGCTCCCCCCGCGACCCGACCCCGGATAAGCGGACGAAAATGAGATGATGAGATGAGACATATCACAGCACCTGTCAAACTGTGCATTAACCATCACCGGGAGAACATTCGTTTCTATTTATTCAAGTCACCGTCACAGACTCTAATTTTGGGACAGCCATGGTTATTTCATCACAATCCCCATATTAACTGGAGAACAGGAGAGATCCTGGGCTGGGGAGGGGACTGTGAGAGCAACTGTTTGAACCTCTCGGTTTGGGAGGAGGAAGTCACGAACATTAAATTGATCTCTGTCAAGCCCGCCGCAGATCCCAATTACCCGGACCTGAGCTCTGTGCCTTCCTGCTACCACCACCTCAAAGAGGTTTTTAACAAGACTAAGGCCATCTCACTTCCTCCTCACCGACCCTATGATTGTGCCATTGAGCTGATTCCGGGCTCGACCATTCTCGCCTGTACGCGGTTTCTGGGCCAGAGAGGGGAGCCATGCGGGAGTACATCGAGACCTCCCTGAAAGCGGGGCTGATTCGCCCCTCCTCATCATCGGCCGGAGCCAGGTTCTTCTTTGTGGGGAAGAAGGATGGCTCCCTAAGACCGTGCATTGACTACAGCCCACTCAATGCCATCACTATAAAGAATCGATATCCACTTCCTCTTATGTCTTCCATGTTTGACCAGCTCCAACAGGCCAAAATCTTCACCAAGTTGGATCTTCGCAACGCCTATCACTTGGTGCGGGCGGATCAGTGAGGGTGACGCGTGGAAGACTGGGTTTAATACAACCAGTGGACACTGAGTATAAAGTCATGCCTTTTGGTCTCACAAATGCTCCTGCCGTTTTCCAGGCGATGATAAATTACGTGTTAAGAGACTTTCTTGACCTTTTAGTGTATGTGTATTTGGATGATATACTTATCTACTCCTCTGACCTGAAAGAACACCAAGACCATGTAACTCAGGTACTGAAAAGACCGCTAGAAAATAAACTATATGTCAAAGCAGAAAAGAGTGAATTCCATGCCGACACTGTCTCCTTCCTGGGCTTCATCGTAGTGCCTGGAAGAGTGCAGATGGACCCGGCTAAAATTAGCGCTGTGGTCGAGTGGCCTACACCTGATAGCCGCAAAAAGGTTCAGCAGTTCCTTGGGTTTGCTAACTTTTACAGGCGGTTCATCAGAGGCTTCAGTGCAATAGCTGCTCATCTCCATGCTCTTACCTCCACACAGGTGCAGTTCCACTGGTCTCC
This sequence comes from Pleuronectes platessa, assembly GCF_947347685.1. Lineage (NCBI taxonomy): Eukaryota > Metazoa > Chordata > Actinopteri > Pleuronectiformes > Pleuronectidae > Pleuronectes > Pleuronectes platessa. The sequence goes on from NC_070627.1 coordinate 767,889, forward strand.
TGAAGCTGATGCTGCCTTTCGGATCCTCAAGCACCGCTTTACCTCGGCTCCCATCCTCACCCTGCCAGACCCTCAACAACACCTCATGGTAGAGGTGGACGCTTCCAACGAAGGGGTCGGGGCCATCCTCTCCCAGCAGTCAGAACAGGATGGAAAGGTGCATCCTTGTGCCTTCCTGTCACGGCGGCTGGCCAAAGCGGAGCGGAACTACGACGTGGGTAACCGGGAGTTGCTGGCAGTCAAAGTCGCGCTGGAGGAGTGGAGACACTGGCTCGAGGGGGCTTAACATCCATTTATTGTCTGGACTGATCATAGAAATCTAGAATACATCAAGAAAGCCAAAAGACTCAATTCTCACCAGGCCAGGTGGGCGCTATTTTTTAACCGATTCTCTTTTTCTCTCTCATACAGGCCGGGGTCCAAAAACGTCAAGCCAGACGCCTTGTCTCGTCTCTTCGACCCCGAACCTGTTGCCAAGGACCCAGAAACGATCCTCCCACTTACCTGTGTGGTTGGAGCACTGACTTGGCAGATAGAAAATGAGGTTAAGCAGGCTAATGGTGAGGTCCGATCACCTAGCGGGTGCCCAGAGAATCGTTTGTTTGTCCCAGTTGAATTACGCCCACAGGTGATCCACTCGGCCCACACCTCGCTGCTTTCCTGCCATCCGGGAGTTCGAAGAGCGATGTTCGCTATCTCCCAGAGGTTTTGGTGGCCCTCCATGGAACCGGAGGTCCGGGAGTACGTAGAGGCTTGTTCGGTCTGCGCCTGAAACAAGACGTCCTCCGGGTCACGCATGGGTCTCTTGCAGCCACTTCCCATCCCCTCCAGACCGTGGGCCGACATCTCGGTAGACTTCGTCATGGGGCTTCCGGTCTCTCAAGGTAACACCACTGTCCTCACAGTGGTGGACAGATTTTCCAAGATGGCTAGATTCATTGCTCTGCCAAAACTGCCCTCCGCCAAGGAAACGGCAGAGATCATGATGAACAATGTTTTTAAGGTTCACGGATTTCCCAAAGACATTGTTTCAGACCGGGGTCCCCAGTTCGTCTCCCGGTTCTGGAGGGAGTTCTGCCGGCTCATCGGAGCTAAGGCCAGCCTGACCTCGGGTTACCACCCGGAGGCCAATGGCCAGACCGAACGCCTAAACCAGCAACTAGAGACCGGCCTCCAGTGTCTGGTTTCTCAGAATCCCTCGACATGGAGCAAACACCTGGTCTGGGTCGAGTATGCCCACAACCTACTGCCCACCTCGGCCACAGGAATGTCACCGTTCAAGTGTGCATTTGGTTACCAGCCCCCTGTTTTCGCAGACAACGAGTTGGAGGTGTCTGTTCCCTCCGCCCATGCCATGGTTCGCCGCTGCCACTGCATCTGGGCAGCTGCCAAGCAGATATTGATTCACCAAAGGGACAGAGTCCAGAAAACTGCGGACCGCAAGAGACAACCCACCCCCACCTACCAGCCAGAACAGAGAGTGTGGCTCTCCGCCAGGGATCTACACCTTAAAGTCCCTTCCAAGAAGCTGGCGCCATGGTTCGTGGGTCCGTTTCCCATCACCAAGCTCATCGGCCCTGCAGCAGTTCGCCTTCGCCTGCCCTGATCCCTCCGTGTTCACCCGACCTTTCATGTAAGCCGGGTCAAGCCCGCCAAGGAGAGTCCGATGGTTCCAGCCGCTACCCCTCCGCCACCCCCAGAAGTGTTTGAAGGCGGTCCGGTATACAAGGTCAAGCAGTTGCTGGCGGTTCGCAACAGGGGCCGAGGTAAACAGTATCTGGTGGACTGGGTAGGATATGGTCCTGAGGAGAGGCAGTGGGTTCCGTCTCGTCAAATTGAGCTACACTCATCGCATACTTCCACAGGGACCACCCTGACCAGCCTGGGCCGTCAGGAGTCGGCCCTAGAGGGGGGGGGGGGGGTACTGTCACACCAAGGTGAGGTTTGTCTTGTCTTGGGGTTTCTGTCTCGTAACTTCCTGTTTTATTTTGCAATCCTAACTCTCCTCTCGTTTCAGGTCACTTGCCCTTCCTCATGTGTCACTGATCCCGGATTGTTTCCACCTGTTCCCTTCACCCTCATGTGCTTATAGTCTGCGTCTCCCCTTTGTCTTGTGCCAAAGTGTTTCGTCCTTGTCTGTGCACCTAAGCCCTTGTCCACAGTCATTGTCGTGTTTTGCCTTGAGATTTGCTACGCCACGTAAGTTGTTTTCTGTATCCTCCTTGAGAGTGATTTTTCGTTTGTTAAAGTTTTCTAGTTAAGGTTCGTTTTGTGTTCTTTTGTAATCTGTTCTTCTTCCTCCCTTTTGGAGCGATTTATGTTTTGAGAGTTCTGGTTAGTTTGATGTGCCTCATGTTTAGGTGAGCCTTTTTCTTTTGTCCCTTTTTCATAGTTTGGTTTTCCTCCTTCGGGAGCGCTTTTGTTTTCTTACTCTAGCCTTTTGTTTATCATCCTTTGGGAGCGATTTATGTTTATAAACCTCTTTCTTTTCCTAGTGTGTATTTTGAATCTTTTAGGGAGTTTTTCCCCGAATTATTCTTGCCAGGTCCTTGAAGTATTAAGTAAGTGTTTCATAACCCAATCATTTGTCACTCTTCATAGAGGATCTGAACTCAATAAAGTGTGCTGATACGTGTAATCCTCTGCATCTGAGTCCTCATTTTAGTCCAGGTCTGACAACAATCTGACGCTCCTCTTCATAGGAGACACGGGGAGCATTGAAGAACACACACGCGTGACCAGCTCCACGCAAAGTGCTTGTGTTTGTCGCTGGTGATCATTACAACGCGCACACACCACACAACAGGTACATGAAAACATCCCTCACGTCAACAAGGCGGAAGCTCGAGCGGTGTTTTTATGAGTTAAGTTGGCGAACGTGCTTCTTATGGACGTGTGGAGCTTCACGTGATTATTGAGCAGCAGATTATATCAGATTATTCTTCTTTCTGCTCCTTTTCATTCAGGATCAGAGGTTTTGCATTTAAATGATTTTATTGTTGAATGAATGAAATCAACTGATAAAGAATCATAAATAAATGTATTGATCTGCTGTCAGGCTGTTTATATTGAGACATATTGATCAGATGTAGAATTTCATTATGATCACAAGATTTTCCTTATAAGTGGGTTAGGGTTTGTATAAAACGTCCTCGGGTCAGTTTTCTATTAAATATGGTAAAATGTTTATGAAACAGTTTCCTCAGAGACTTAAAGATGCTCTGCTCTTCATCAACTCTTCTTCATACTGTAAATGTCTCATTCACTTTTCTTCTGCTTGAATAAACACAATCGGGGCAAGAAGGTTGCTGGTTTGAATCCGGTTCAGATGGGGTCTTCCTGTGTGGAGTCTGCATGTTCTCCCCGTGTTTTCTCCAGGTGCTCCGGCTTCATCTCACAAACACATGCAGATTAGGGGTTGTGTAGATTGGAGACTACACACAAGCTGCTGCTGCTTCAGCCTCTGGATCCTCAGGACACAGCTCAGCCTCCGTCCACACACACTGTCCTCTTCACACTCAGCTCCACCTGTTGAGAGAAGAAGACATCAGTGTCACAGAGACTCACTTCATCAGCTGTGAGTCAGTGATGCAGCTCATCCAGTAGAAAGAGCAGCAGGGACTTCAGTCCTGTTCAGAGGTGGAGCAGCTTCCTCTCTGCTGCATGTTCACGTGTTGGAATGAACATGCTAAGAGCTCAGTGTGTGTCCTCTGCATGTCAAAGTGCAGAGTGGACACCTGAGAGGTGGATTTACTGCTGTTACAGGTGAAGCCATGTTTCACTGTGTGTTGATGAACATCTGCTTCTGACAAACTGGGACCAGAGGAGACAGATGGACCTCAGCAGAGGTTCTGCTCTGTATAAAGAGCTCCTGGTTACCATGTGATGAGGAGAGGCTTCAGTCCCACTGATCTCAGAGCTGTGACAAAGATCCACCTGATCAGTTCTTCACTGATGAAGTGAGAGGACAAACTGTCTCAGATCAGATGAAGACGACACCGTCTCTGTCCCTCGTGTGAGGCTGTCAGCTGTGGTCCAGCTTCACTTCCTGTTCACATGAAAACAACAACAACTGTCGTCTTCACGTCAACTCAGTCACATGATCCCAAGCAGCTTGTGGCTCGTCTGATTGGCCGACTGTTGTCTCTCTGTGTCTCTGTCCAATCCTGACGTCTGTCCTCATTGTCCTCTCACAGCTTCACTGAGGAAACACTGAGGCCTGAACTATGAAGACACTTCAACATGTCCAGGAGATCTTTCTGAGATCAGCTCAACTGAACCTGACAGACACAGTCAGGCTAAGTGGTCACATGACGCTGGTTATCAACTCGTTAAGTTAACTCAGGTTTTCCTCATCGAGATCTGATCGTGCACATAAAAGGGGCGGGGTTTACTGTGTATGACCAATCACAGACATGGACAGTTTGACTGACAGCAGAGCCTCATATTTCACAACCAGGATCAAACTGTTCTATAATAAAAATCAGAGGAGAACAAACACATGATCCAGAATAAAAGAAACTCAGTCACAGCTGCTAAATGCAGGAAGAACAGCTGGTAAAACATCTGGATCGTGTCAATGTGTAAGTTACAGCGCCCCCTGGTGGCATCTGGTCACAATATATTACGTGACCACGACATAATAACGTCCGTGAATGATATAAATAACTCGAGGCCACGAGATCTGAATCTGTTGTTTACTAACAAGACGAGTAGAAGACAAGAAGACACACACTGTCTCACTGTCTCTGAGGACACACACTGACTCACTGACTCTGAGGACACACACTGTCTCACTTACTCTGAGGACACACACTGACTCACTGACTCTGAGGACACACACTGTCTCACTGACTCTGAGGACACACACTGACTCACTGACTCTGAAGACACACACTGACTCACTGACTCTGAGGACACACACTGTCTCACTGTCTCTGAGGACACACACTGTCTCACTGTCTCTGAGGAAACACTGTCTCACTTACTCTGAGGACACACACTGTCTCACTGACTCTGAGGACACACACTGTCTCTGAGGACACACACTGTCTCACTGACTCTGAGGACACACACTGTCTCACTGACTCTGAGGACACACACTGACTCTGAGGACACACACTGTCTCACTGACTCTGAGGACACACACTGTCTCACTGACTTTGAGGACACACACTGTCTCACTGTCTCTGAGAACACACACTGTCTCACTGTCTCTGAGGACACACACTGTCTCACTGACTCTGAGGACACACACTGTCTCACTGACTCTGAGGACACACACTGACTCACTGACTCTGAGGACACACACTGTCTCACTGACTCTGAGGACACACACTGTCTCACTGACTTTGAGGACACACACTGTCTCACTGTCTCTGAGAACACACACTGTCTCACTGTCTCTGAGGACACACACTGTCTCACTGACTCTGAGGACACACACTGTCTCACTGACTTTGAGGACACACACTGTCTCACTGTCTCTGAGAACACACACTGTCTCACTGTCTCTGAGGACACACACTGTCTCACTGTCTCTGAGGACACACACATGGACCTGTCTCCAGGAAGCTGAGGTCATCTGGTGTTTTGGGTACAGGATGAGTCTGGAGACATTGAGATGTTCTGGGTGAGTTAGAGATCAACTGAACCAACCAGACGTTGATTTAAACTTCCCTTATCCGTCCCTTTAAGGAGAGTGAGCACCACACAACAGTGTAGACTCACTGTGGTCAGTGGGCGGAGCTTCTATACGGGTTGATCTCCAACTACACCTGGAGCAGGTTAGCTGTTCATCAGAAGTCACCATGGTGATTGACCTGGTTAAGAAGTGGACGAGCTTCGTAGAACTGAAAAAACTAAACCTGAAGTTAACCTGATAACCACAAATCCTGCTTGGTAGCACAGACCCTGGATCTGTGATACTGACTGTGTTTAGTAACATACTGATGAAAGCAGCGTAGACTGACTCCAACCATCTACTGACCTCAGAGTCTCCAGTCGACAGGTTGGGCTCTGTAGAAAACCACACAGCTCCTTCACTCCTGAGTCCTGCAGGCTGTTGTTACTCAGATCCAGTTCTCTCAGATGAGAGGGGTTTGACCTCAGAGCTGAAGCCAGAGAAGAACAGCTGATCTCTGACAGACTGCAGTTCCACAACCTGGATAAAGAAATATGAATATTTGAATGTGTCCTCCTGTTGTTGTGGATCGTCATCATGTCAACACAGACTCTCAACCTGCTGCTGACCTCAGTCCAGTCTGTGACCTGAAGATAAATATCAGATCAGACATGTTGGACCATTGTTTCATTCATCAGCTTCTTCTCTGTGTGTTGGTCACTGAGCAGGTTTGTGTAATTAAACACTGTTTAAAGTAGGGATGGCTCCTGATGTCTCTTCCTGTTTTATTCTATACTTATCAACTGTCTAACGTGTTTCAATAAAAATGTGTCTTATTTTGACGAGTGCTCGGCCTCAGTCCACATGTTATTTACTGACACTTTCTTAGTGATCAGGAGCAGGTGAGTGCAGGTGAATGGAGTTGATGAGGTGGACGTGACTGACAGGCTGGGTGAGGGACAGATGACTGAGGGACAGTGAGCAGAGCAGAACTGAGACAATTTAAATAAATAATGACCCAATAAGAAAGAAAGTCTGAGAAGTGAAGAAGGATTTAAGGACCTCAGAGTCTCCAGTCGACAGTTTGGACTCATCAGTCCAGAACACAGCAGCTTCACTCCTGAGTCCTGCAGGTCGTTGTTTCTCAGATCCAGTTCTCTCAGATGAGAGGGGTTTGACCTCAGAGCTGAAGCCAGAGAAGAACAGCTGATCTCTGACAGTCTGCAGCCCTCCAACCTGGATAAAGAATAAAACTTAACTGTAAATTAAACTGAGTTCATGTGTGAAAATAACAAACACATATTCATGTGAGCGCAGACTCATAACATGGAAGATAAATATGAAATCAGACATGTTGGACTAAAAACGAGTCCTGATTCAGTACAAATAGATTATTTGGACCCGGTCTCTGTCCTGCAGATCAGTTTAGGAAATCCAGAACTAATCTCAGTGTTTTAACAAGTAGCTGAATATTTAAAATGTCACAGATTAATTAATGAGTGAATTCAAGTTATGAATGAAGAGGAATTATGTTAAATATAATTAAATGAGATAAATTGTGTATAAATGCTGTTTATAGATATGAGATCTACAAAAGTCAGTCAGTGAACTGACCTCAGAGTCTCCAGTCGACAGGTTGGACTCTCTAGAAAACCACACAGCTCCTTCACTCCTGAGTCCTGCAGGTCGTTGTTTCCTCTCAGATCCAGTTCTCTCAGATGAGAGGGGTTTGACCTCAGAGCTGAAGCCAGAGAAGAACAGCTGATCTCTGTCAGACTGCAGCACTCCAACCTGGATAAAGAAATATGAATATTAGAATGTGTCCTCCTGTTGTTGTGGATCGTCATCATGTCAACACAGACTCTCAACATGCTGCTGACCTCAGTTCAGTCTGTGACCTGAAGATAAATATCAGATCAGACATGTTGGACCATTGTTTCATTCATCAGCTTCTTCTCTGTGTGTTGGTCCCTGAGCAGGTTTGTGTATTAAACAATGTTTAAAGTAGAGATGGCTCCTGATGTCACTTCCTGTTTGTTTCTGTACTTATCAACTGTCCAACGTGTTTCAATAAGAATGTGTCTTCTTTTGAAAACCTGAGGAGGACGAGTGCTCGGCCTCAGTCCACATGTTATTTACTGACACTTTCTTAGTGACCAGGAGCAGGTGAGTGCAGGTGAATGGAGTTGATGAGGTGGACGTGACTGACAGGCTGGGTGAGTGACAGATGACTGAGGGACAGTGAGCAGAGCAGAACTGAGACAATTTAAATAAATAATGACCCAATAAGAAAGAAAGTCTGAAAAGTGAAGAAGGATTTAAGGACCTCAGAGTCTCGAGTCGACAGTTTGGACTCTCCAGTCCAGAACACAGCAGCTTCACTCCTGAATCCTGCAGGTTGTTGTCAGTCAGATCCAGTTCTCTGAGATGTGAGGGGTTTGACTTCAGAGCTGAGGCCACGACTTCACAGTGAGTCTCTGAGAGGAAACAACCACGGAGTCTGTAATTAAAGAAAATATCAAATCTGTGAGAATTAAATCAGAAAACACAACATTCATATAAAACGTGATCATGTGACCCTCACCCTGGTAAATCCCCTCTTTGTTAAAAACTCCTCAAGAGAATCCTTTCAGATTTGGTTAGAGCGTTCATTCAGACTAACAGAGGAACTCATTAGATTCAGGTGGTCAGAGGTCAAAGGTCAAGGTCACAGAACATGTTCATGGACTCTTCAACATGATATCTCAAGTCTGTCTTTATATTCATATATTCATATTATTGTGAAGTCAAAATGTCAGGAACCTAGAGGGACGGACACTGCACTGGTTGGTGGTGGAGGACAAACGCAGAGTGGGAACTCTGGTTTGACAAGAAAGAAGAAGAAACTATATTTCCTGCTTCTTCAGTTTCAAGGAACCGTCAGTGATTCAGTGATCGTCTCCTCACACTGTGCTGTTTGCTCATATATATATATTTAGTATATAAAATGACCTCCCTTGCACCCCACATGGTCGTATGTCTGAACCCTCAAACTCCAGCACAGAGATCACATTGGATTTCACTCTCCACATCTGAGTTAGTTGTTCTCTGTGACGGGGTCTCTCTTAAAAACTCCTCAAAGAGTGTGAAAACACAGGCGTAGTCAAAAATGTTGTTTCATATTTATTTCATTTAGATAGTGATCAAACAGGAAATGTGGAAATGTTTGTTGGCGTGTGCGCGCATGTGACTGCGGATGCGTATGTGTGAAGACCGCTGGCGGTCAGTGACGGAGCCGCTCCGTCACATTCTCATATGTACATAATAATAACTTTATTACACACATACACACAAAAACACACACACACACATTAGCTGCCCAAAACGATGAGGATCATTTAACACTGAGTGTATTTGAAGACCAACTCATCTCCACTGATTGAACATGTTATTGATCATGTCTGGACTCACTCAGCCTTCCTGCAGTTCCTCACAGCTGGGATCAGTCTCCGTCGACCCTGGTCTGATGTGTTGAACTTCTTCAGGTCCAACTCATCCAGAACCTCCTCTGACATCTGCAGCATGTAGGCCAGAGCTGAGCAGTGGATCCCAGAGAGTTCCTCCTGTGATCTGTTCTCTGACGTCAGAAACTGTTTCATCTGCTGATGAACTGAGTGGTCGTTCATCTCAGTCAGACAGTGGAAGATGTTGATGCTTCTGTCAGGAGAAATGCCACCACTCTTCATCTCCTTCAGGTTGTTGATGACTCTCTGGATGATCTCTGGATTGTTCTCTGTCTGACCCAGCAGGCCTCCTAAGACTCTCTGGTTCGACTCCAGACTGAGGCCGTGAAGGAAGCGAACAAACAGGTCCAGATGACCATTTGTACTGGTGAGGGATTTCTCCATGGTTCTCTTCAGGAGGTCATCCAGGAAGAAGGTACTGTCTGTGTTCCCATTTGTTCTCAAGAAGTTGTTGAGTTCTTCTGTGTTCCTCTTGGTGTAACAGTGGAACATGTAGACTGCAGCCAGAAACTCCTGAACGCTCAGATGAACAAAGCAGTAGACTGATTTCTGGAAGATCACACACTCTCTTCTGAAGATCTCAGTACAAACTCCTGAGTACACAGAGGCCTCTGTGACATTAAGACCACACTGCTCCAGGTCTTCTTGGTAGAACATGATGTTTCCTTCCTCCAGATGTTTAAGTGCCAGCCTCCCCAGCTTCAGGAGAACGTCCCTGTCAGCCTCCGTCAGCTGCTGTGGAGTCGTCTCATGTCCCTCACCGTACTTGTTGTTCTTCCTCTTTGTCTGAACCAGCAGGAAGTGTGAGTACAGGTCAGTCAGGGTCTTGGGCAGCTCTCCTCTCTGGTCTGTGGTCAACATGTGCTCCAGAACTGTAGCACTGATCCAGCAGAAGACTGGGATTTGACACATGATGTGGAGGCTCCTGGACGTCTTGATGTGTGAGATGATTCTGCTGCACAGCTCTTCATCACTGAACCTCCTCCTGAAGTACTCCTCCTTCTGGACCTCAGTGAAGCCTCGTACTTCTGTGACCCTGTCAACACATGTAGGAGGGATCTGATTGGCCGCCGCAGGTCTGGAGGTTATCCAGACGAGAGCCGAGGGAAGCAGATTCCCCCGGATGAGGTTTGTCAGCAGCACGTTGACTGATGACCTCTGTGTGACCTCAGACACAAGCTCCCTGTGGTTGAAGTCCAGAGAAGGTCTGCTGTCATCCAGGCCGTCAAAGATGAACAAAGGTTTACAGACAGCGAGCGTCTCTGCCGTGAGCTTCTGTAACGCTGGATGGAAAACATGGAGCAGCGTGAGAAGACTGTGCTGCTGGTCCTTCACCAGGTTCAGCTCCCTGAACGAAAGCACAGCCAGCAGACCCACATCCTGGTTCTCTTAACCCTCTGCCCAGTCCAGAGTGAACTTCTGCACCGAGAAGGTTTTTCCAACGCCAGCGACTCCGTTGGTCAGGACGACTCTGATGCTGCTCTGCTGGTCAGTGGAGGCTTTAAAGATGTCGTGGACCTTGATGGGAGTGTCCTGGAGGATCTTCATCTTTGAAGCCGTCTCAAGCTGCCTCACCTCATGTTGAGTATTAACCTCTTCACTCTGTCCCTCTGTGATGTAGAGCTCAGTGTAGATCCTGTTGAGGAGGGTTCTACTTCCTGTTTCATCACTTCCTTCAGTCACATGTTCACATCTCCTCCTCACACTGAGCTTATGTTCATCTGAAACCTCCTGCAGACCACGATCTGCTGAAAGACAAGAAACAATGTGAGAGACAGAGAATCTGAGAATCTGCTGATTGTTTTCATCAGATACAGAAAAACTACAGAAAATAAAAGCTTTTTAACTTTGTGCTTTTCTTGTGAGGATTTGTGTAGTTGTTTGTTTGTTGTTTTCGTCTCTCCTCCTCCCCTTCTCTGTTTCCCTGGGCAGGTGCTGTGAGCGCTAGGGGCGTGGCTGGTTCCCTGCAGCGGACCTGCATTTAATCCCAATCATCATATTAAGATCTGGTCCGCTCAACAGGCCGGCGCCAGATTATTCCATATATCATGGTAGTTGTTTCGCTGTTGCTCTCGACCTTCACGTCTCGTTTCGTTTTGTGGACTAAATTCCTGCTTCTTGCTTGCTCCACGCAGAACCTCCGTGTGCCTCTTCGCTCTGCTGTCATCCTCGCCTCTCCGTGGATCCTCCAGCCAGCCTGCACCCTGCCGCTCCAGCCTGTACCTGCCTACACAGTCAATAAACTGTTACCTTTTTCACTACCTGCTCCTCCGTGTCTGCTTTGGGGTCCGAACACCACCACAAACCCTAACATTTCTAACGATGTTAAATGTTGATGCTGTATGAAGGAACAAAATAAAACCACATGTGCTGATGTCAGAAGTGAAGACATCAGCAGACACATGTACAGTGCTGCTCTGACCGGCTGTCTGACCTCCAGCTCCTGTTCTGGATCTTTGTCCACACTGGGGACAGGAGGAGTCTCCTGAAGAACCAGACTGGTCCCAGTATGAGGTGATGCACTGTCTGCAGAACCAGTGTCCACAGCTGGTGGAGACTGGATCCTTCAGGACGTCCTGACACGAAGCACAGCAGGACGACTGCTCCTCCTCAGAAACATGACTCCTCTTCCTCTCCCTGTGAAGACATGTCCTGATAACTCACATGTCACAGTCACAGGTTGTCATCACTTCTGTCAAGGAGGTTTTGTGTTCACCCAGTATGTTTGTGTGTTGGTTGGTTCGTTAGTGGGATTATAAAAAACAACAGATTACCAGTAAACTTGATGGAAGGTTGTGTTCTGTGAACCAGATCGGGGGGGGGGGGGGTCCTCTTTTACAGACATGTTCAGAGGACTGATGTTTACCAGTGTGTGGAATTTGGTGCAGATCCAAATCAGAATGAGTCTCTAGTGGATTTCAAAGTGGTTTCATAAGGAGTGTGTTGGTTCTTGGTGGAGGTCTGAGCTCTTTGAGTGATTCTGAGAGATTAGTCACCAACTTCAATGAAGCTGTGTCCTAATGCAGGGGCCACACTAGAGGAAACTAGATCCTCTTCAGAGCAGGTCCCAGTAGAAACAGTCTCTTACTCTGTGGGTGAGGGTCCAGGTTCTTTACTGAAGTTTAGAGGAGTTGCCATGGACCAGTCACTCTTCAGAGACAGACAGCTGGACCCTGGAGACTCTGCTCTCAGTCTGTGGTCCTGACCTCTGCAAACACAAACATGTTTTTATTCAGAACACATCATTCACTGGTTCATTCTGTGAGGATTCAGTTTGGAGCTTCACATGTTTGTAGCAGGTCTCTTACTTTGTGTGTGAGGGTCCAACTTGCTCTGAAGTGTCCTCGTCCATGTTGCACCGGCTGCGGCTCAGTTGTGGTTCAGGCCACGCTGCTCTTCTAGATATTCAAGGTCTGGTCTATTTGCTTCTGGTTCTGTGCTCAGTTTACAGCAGAACACAGTGAAATGATCTTTCACACCAGTTTCAATGTTTATCTGTTGAAAACGTCACAAACACAAATATTTGCATCACTTCCTGTAGCCGACCCATTTCAAAATAAAAGCACTCCAGCATTTCCTAACCCTAACCCTATTCATTGAGAACATTATTAAATTAATAATATTAATATATCTTTTAGGGCACCAGCCAATAAGGGTGTGGAAGTGTACTATTGTATAAGTACAATAATAAAGTTCCCTCTCATGTAATATTGGTTTATGTCATTTTTAATTACACCAATAAATCTGCAGAGCCATAAACAAACGTTGAATAACAAAGTGTTTTTGCAACTTGAGCATTTCCTAATCTACACTCAAACCAATCAACTACATAAAAGTGAATTAATACAAGCTTGTAAAAGTTCATGTGTCCTTAAACCCCCGGCCACTAAGAGAAGAAACTCAACATCTAGAATCATGTTCACGTCATAAAGGCTGGAAATGAATCACAGAACTTTATAGACAGTAACACTGAGAGCACATCAGTCACAGCTTGAAGCAGCACTCTGTATCTCCACTCAGTTCTATGGCTTTGTGCCCAAATGAAGGTCAAACACAAGCTCTTCAACTTTATATTCACTTTAAAACTCACACAAAACCAGTATGAAGTTGTGTGTGTGTGTGTGTGTGTGTGTGTGTGTGTATGTACCTGGCTCTGCAGGTCGATGTTCCTCACACCTCAGCCAGTGAGTCCAGAGCTTTACTGGGATCCACAGTGAAGACTCTCCACTGGTTGGTGACCACTGCTGTAACGTAATGTTGTGAAAACACGTTGTGTTATTAAACACTTGATGAACAGATGAAGATAAAAAGTGAAGCTGTGAGTTAACTCTGTTAATTAGTCCTTTGAAGGCTCTTTGATCCAGACCTGCTGTTCACATCTGTCTCTGGGATCCGATCACATGACGTCTGTCACCAGGTGTGAACTGACAAACTTAGAGTCATGTGATCAGCAGACGGATGTTAACAGCAGGTGTGAGAGTGAGACAGTAAATCTTTCAGAAAGTTGTGTTCACACTCACCTGCTCACTTTCCTTCCTTCTGCTCGTCCAGGTGAAAATGGAGTCTGACCGCTCCCTGTTCTCAGGCTCCTCCTCCCTGTGGAACCAGTTCACTCTTGAACCCACCCAGTTCAAAGTCCAGTTCATACCCATGAAGATGAACTGGTTCACAGTTCATGTTTTATTGGGATGTTATGATGTAGATAAGAAACTTAGGATCATGTATTTAGTTAATAATGGACGTTGTGGGATCATGAATCCAGATCTTCACTTTCACACTGAGTCCTGACTGGGAGCGTCTACTGGGACTGAGCCGTACAATGAGATTCATCATGATGTTTAAATGAGCCTCAGAAACTCTGGAGTCAAACACGTCTTCATCATGTGAACTCGATGAAGACGTGTTTCCTTGAGATCGGTCTGATTCGTCAATAGTTTGTTAAAATGTGGAAAACTCCCAAACGGCCCAACTCCATCAAATGAAGCCTGAGCTCAAACCCATGTTTTTCCTCTGTGAGTTGAAGGTTGTTATATTTGGTGTTGGAGCTGAATGTGTGACTCCATCTGCAGAACTCTGCCACGTCAGGTCACATTCATACAGTCCAGTCACAGTGTTGGTTTATAGATCTATAGAAATACAGCTGCATTGCGATGCATCATTTGACCGTTGTGTATTTCAATAACTGATGAGATTTGCATCCGCTTCTTTTCTCTGACTAGACGAGTGTTCGATGTATGAAATGATCCAAGTAGAAACAGTACCAGTGTTTGACCACAAGGTGTCAGGAAAGAGCCAGAGCACCTGGCTGCAGACTACATGGTTTTCCCATCAAGTCTAAACTGGGTGAACTGGAATTCCACCATAGAAACTACTTTCTATGAAAACAAGAAATAAAACTGATGTGAGTGTAAATTCTATTTCACAGAAAACTTGACCAAAGCCTTGATCATCTTTTCATTGGATTTATTTGACATGTAAGTTGTGATTTAGTGTTTTATTCACATACAGTATAAAACGAGTTGAGAGAGAGAGAGAGAGAGAGAGAGAGAGAGAGAGAGAGAGAGAGAGAGAGAGGACTCTATAACTTACCCTAACACTCTAAGGAGGTTATGTTTTCCTCTGTTTGTTTGTTGATTTGTTTACAAACAGAAGAAGTCCCTGAATCTGAGTGTGAATCCAAATCAGACCATTTTTAAATGTTTGTGTTAAACTCTCACTTCTCAGGTTGTTAACAAAGTAGAAGAGAAGTTTAAAATCTCTAAATAAAACGTGAAAAAGTTCAGATAAATAACAGCACGTGAGCGCCCCCTGTCTGTCAGATATATTAGTGAAGTCTCCTCACAGTTTGACCAATCAGACCATGTGACCTAATGTTTTATTGACCTGTGCTGCCCCCTGGTGTTCACAGACAGAGTTTAAAAATCAGAGTTAAAATTAATTCTTGTTTTTTCATCTGTTTTATTGATTTTATTGATTTAGATGTTTTACATTTTTTTTTTCTAAATTATAGCAACTAAACTTGTTCTATTTTAACTTTCTACCTCTTATCAAATGTCTTTTAAATAAAATGTTATTATAGTATATAGTTTCATTCATTTTAATTCCATTTATAACATTTCTCAGGTTGAAAAGCACCAAACTGCATAAGATATTTAAATATCAGATATTTTAACTTTATATTTTCATGTGTTAAATATTTTTTTATTTATCTGAGAAATGACTGCACTTTGTTTTAGAAAGATCATAAAGTTTATTACATTTCTTTAAATGCAGAATACGTCATGCTTTTATTTTGACACCAAAACAAACCGAAAAGCGACTTTACAAAAACGATCGTCGTCACGGTCGTGATGTCATCGGTCGTGATGTCATCGGTCGCATCACAGCACGCCACGAGTTCAGATGAGACAGGAAGTCTGTTCACCACGAGGGCGGCTGATATAAAAACATCTTCTGTAACGGCGTATCGTACAAAACGGGTTTATTCATGTGCGCTGATGAACATTCACGACACTTTCTGTGTTACACATTTCTACGTTTTTCCAGAAGCTTCTTTTCGTCCTCACGGCTCCAAACTGAGTCGTCTTCACTTTACACCGAACATGTTCACGTCAGAGATCAACAAACGTTCAGACAAACATCGGACCAATGACTCGGCTGCGTACCACAACGTGTTCGGGCCAAAAACAATCTGAGAAACTTCAAGAGCGACGTTGTAATACCAAGAGAATAAAGAAGTCGAAACTCAATCAAATTTAAGTCGTAATATCACAAGAATAAAGTCGTAGAGACACAGAAACAATATCACAAGAATAAAGTCGTAGAGACACAGAAACAATTTCACAACAATAAAGTCCTAATATCACAATGTCGTTGGAATATCGTGAGGATAAATTCAGACTTTCTTCTCAATCACGACTTTAATCTCACAACATTACGACTTAAAAATGCAGCTGATGTTACGTCGTAGCTACGAACATGAGAACGACCGAAGAGATGAAGAGTGAAGAGCAGCTGTGGTAAAACAACAGAGTCAATATAACCATCATGTTCAGGTTTCTCTACCAGTGGTGGAAAAAACTGATCCTTAACAAACATAAAAATACTTGTTTAAAACTTTCCTGAAGTGAAAGCAACATGAACATGAAGTAGAACAGAAAGTGCTCCTCCTCGGACACTGAGTGTTAGAAGAGAATCAGCCTTGGTGTGTGAGCTGTGTATTTTCACTCAGTCGATAAGTTCTGAGCTGTTCAATGTGAAAAAACCTGAATCTTGTAAAGTCTCGATTGTTTAACGTTGATCCTGAAAACAATTCTGTATTTTTTTAAGTGTAGTGAGAATATTATTATAATTTCAAATCAACTTCTTTAAAAAGTATTTTTCTTTTACTTTTGAGAAACACTTAAACAAATCAAAGAAGGAAATGACGTCACGATATAGAAGATTTTCGTTTTGTAAAATAACATCTTCAATTAAAACAAACATCTGTTGAATAAAGTAAATGTAGTGGAGGAGGATTGAAGAAGTTCAAATGAGGAGCAGCAGCGCCCCCTCATGGAACAACCCAGTAACTGCAGTTCTCACATCACAGTGAGTTCAGTGTTTGTTTCCATATATTTTCATTGTGGTTTGATCTTCAGCAGATTTACAGTGTGTGTGTGTGTCTGTCCGCCCCCCCCCCCCCCGAGGGAGGAGACATAATGTGAAGAGATGTATTGTCAGTCGCTGTGTTGAGTTCATAAGACACCGAATAAAACAAGAAGAGAGAGAGGGGGGAGAAGGAGGGAGGGGGAGGCAGGAGATGGGGGGGGATATGGTCACAGATACAGGTGGTACAGAGTTTCTAAGGTAAATCAATCACACACAAAGATTCGAACCAGAGACCTTCTCTGCCCATAGTCGAAGTTTCTGCCACTAGACCACCGCCTCTCAAGGTTGAGCTCTCAGGGCCACCGTATGGCCCAGTACCTGATCACTTCATGGTGAGTTTACAAACTGGTTTGAACTCCACCAGCTGCTGCAGATCAAAGCCACTTGATGGTGAGAAGATCGGTCACCAGTTGGATTTGTTCCGTCTCCCACACGTTGAGCTTCTTTGTTTCTCAGTGTTTGATCCGAACCATCGTCCCACCACCATCAGCCTCTGGGTTCAAAACTCTTCTGCCCAGTGTTCCCAGTCCTTTGTTTCACCACACCAACGTTTCTCCACCACAACACAGACTGGGACACTTCTTCTACTTGTTCTGTTCTCAGTTCATCTTACAGCTGATTCATTTTATGATAAAAAGGTTATAAACATATTTATTTCTACATGTGATCAACAGACTGTGACGTATGAAGATGTTTGTTTATGCTTCTTCTTCTTCTTCTTCTTCATCATCTTCATCATCTCTGACAAACGTTCATCCTAACTTCTGTACGATGGTTGTGTCCCCTCCTCCCTCAGCCCCCCCCCCCCCCCCGCCATCACCCAAACTTACACGGCACCCCCCCATCGGTACAGCGCCCCCCTGACAGTAATCTGTTGCAACCTCCAGTAAAACTTGGTTTTATGATTTCACTTCTTTCATTTTGATTCTAAAATCCTCTTTTTTTTTCTCTATGATTTAGTTTTTGATTTTTTTAACATGTCTTTGGTTTAACCCTCTAACCCTTCTCCATCCAACCCCCCCCCCCCGCTCTCCCCTCCCTCCACCCTCCCTCCCTTCCTTCCTTCCCTCCTTCCACCTCCTCTTCCTCCCTCCCTCCGTCCCTTTCTTCCTTCCACCTCCTCTTCCTCCCTCCCTCCCTTCCTCCCTCTCTTCCTTCCTCCCCTCCTTCCACCTCCTCTTCCTCCCTCCCTCCCTCCCTTCCTCCCCTCCTTCTACCTCCTCTTCCTCCCTCCCTCCCTCCCTCCCCTCCTCCAGTTTAGAGACCGCCAAATCCACCACCCAGTCCTCCTCCATGCCGTCTCCCGTTGACCTGACCATGAGCTTCACCCAGCCCGCCCCCCCCCGCCTCGTCCTCCTCCTCCTCCCCCCTGGCAGCGATGGGCGCCGCGATGCCCCCCGCTCCCCTCCTGGGGTCTCCCTACGCCTTCCCCCTCTCCAGCCTCCTGGGAGTGAAGTCCATCCCCTACCTGGCCCTCTCCAGCCCTCCTGCCTCAGCCATCGGGGGTCCCTTGTTACCAGGCTCAATGCAGACGGCAGCGTCGGCAGCCGTCCCGGTGCAGGCTCATGCGGTGGCGGCCCTGGCGTCCTACACGGCGAAGATCTCCTCCTCAGCCAACGGGATGAAGAAGCCGGAGAGACAGAAGTTTGCTCCGTACTGAAGAGGAGAGGAAACGTCACTGAGGTATCTGGTCTCAGACTGAGGGCAGTTTCATTTCCCTTCTGTTTCTCCATCACTCTCTGGTGCACTTTCTCACTCTCTCACTTGTCTGTCTTTGTCCCTTTCTTCCATTTGTCTCGTGTCTCTGTGGAAGTGGGATCACTGGAAGACGTTTGTCTCTGATAGAGTCTCAATGTGATGGTGGTGCAGGAAGTGAGGCTGTTTCACCAGGTGATGCTGTTTCCGGCTCAGAGTGTCAGGGTTTTTGGAATGTAGTACCCTGAATGAACATGTGGGGTCCTCAGCGTTCTGGTGATTCCTGTCACGTGTGTTGTCTTGATTGTTTTCACTGTGTTCACCTGTGCCTAATTTGCCAGCCTTTAAAAGCCACCTGAGTTTCTTTGTGTTTGCTGAGTCTTGGAAATTAACCCTAACCCTAAGTTAAGCCACGTGAGTTGCTCAGAGAACCGCTGCTCAGAGAACCGCTGCTTAGAGAACCGCTGCTTAGAAGCTATACCCCTTTAAATCCTTTTTTGTTCTTGAGACCTTTTGTTGCCTGTTTTTTGGGACACCCTTTGTTGCTTAGTAAATTTGCCCAGACTGGGTTTTTTAGTTGTCTGGAAGTATTTTTGGACTTGCTGTCAAGCCTTATGGAATCCTCTGCCTTATACAGGTAAAGAAACCTTTTTTGATTCCTCAACAACAAGTCGTCTCTCTCTGTCTCTGCATCTGAGTCATCATCATTCGTAGCACAGTGGTAGGCAAACCGCCTGCTACACGGGAGTCCCAGGTTCGAATCCCGACGATCATTATAGCAAGACTCGGCCATGGAACCAGACTCTGCAGAGACAAAGGCTTCCCCATCATCTCAGTCCCCGGCGGACCAACTCTACGCGGCAGTGGTCAGTCATGATGCCACAGTGTCTCGTCACGATGCTCGTCTAAATCTCCATGAGGCTGCCTTCACTCACCAAGATCAAGTCCTGCAAGGCTTACAACAGACTCTGAAGGATGTACTGGCTTGCTTGCCACCACCTGTCCCCTCTGGAGTTCCAGTGCAAACACCGGATCCACTTCCACCTGCAGCACCTTGGACCACGGCAGAACCACGACTACCTGCTCCCGAGAGGTATGACGGCAACCCCAGGGACTGCTGGGCATTCCTAACCCAATGCTCTCTCACCTTTGAACTTCAAGCCTCCTCCTTCCGTACTGATCGTGCTCGCATTCCCTACATCATTACTCTCCTGACCGGAAAGGCCCGGGCATGGGCAACAGCTGTTTGGGAACAGCAGGGCCATTCCTGTGATGACTACAGCACCTTCACAAGTGAGCTGCGTCGGGTGTTTGACCATCCATTAGGAGGTAGAGATGCAGCGAACCGCCTTTTTCAGCTGCGTCAAGGTAACGCTAGTGTGGCTGAGTATGCCGTGCTCTTCCGCACCCTGACTCTGGTGCTGCTGGGAATTTCCTGGACCTCACGCTCGCCAGCCGCCTTCATCTGCCCATAACTAGCTTGGACCATCCTCTCTCGGTGACGGCCCTCGATGGCAGGCCCTTGGGCAGAGGTACGGTAACTCATATTACCGCTCCTGTTTTGTCTATTTTTGAGAAGCATTACGAAAAGATTCAGTTTAATCTTATCCACTCTCCTGAGTTTCCGGTTGTGCTAGGATTCCCTTGGTTGTCTCACCACAGTCCTCATATCAATTGGTCTTTGGGAATGGTGATCGAGTGGGGCCCAAAGTGCAAATCTTCTTGTCTCCTCACTAGAGCGGTGGCCTCAGTTCCTAAACCTCCCAGTCCTCTGGAACTGTCCCAAATCCCTTCCATGTACCATGAGCTGAGTGAGGTATTTAGCAAGAAGAGGGCAACTGCCCTGCCCCCTCATAGGCCTTTTGACTGTGCTATTGACCTCCTCCCAGGGTCCTTCCCTCCACGTGGAAGGATCTTCTCCCTCTCATCCACAGAGACTCAAGCTATGGAGGACTATATCAAGGACTCCCTGACAGCTGGAATCGTTCGCCCCTCGTCTTTCCCTGCTGGTGCCGGATTCTTTTTTGTTGGGAAGAAGGACGGCGTTCTCAGACCATGTATTGATTATCGGGGCTTGAACAAAATCACGGTGAAGAATCGTTACCCCTTGCCCTTAATGTCCACAGCATTTGAACTCCTACAAGGGGCAACTATTTTCACCAAATTGGACCTCCGTAACGCCTACCACCTGGTCCGGGTCAAGGAGGGAGACGAGTGGAAGACAGCCTTCAACACACCTACAGGTCATTATGGATATTTAGTTATGCCATTTGGGTTGTCCAATGCACCAGCCGTTTTCCAGGGACTCATTAACGAGGTTCTCAGAGAAATGTTAAACCATTTTGTTTGTCTATTTGGATGACATTTTGATTTTCTCCAAATCCCTCCATGAA
This sequence comes from Pleuronectes platessa, assembly GCF_947347685.1. Lineage (NCBI taxonomy): Eukaryota > Metazoa > Chordata > Actinopteri > Pleuronectiformes > Pleuronectidae > Pleuronectes > Pleuronectes platessa. The sequence goes on from NC_070627.1 coordinate 788,753, forward strand.
CACGTCCATTATGTCAGAGTCGTCCTCCAGCGCCTGCTTGAAAATCATCTCTTTGTAAAACCTGAAAAATGTGAGTTCCACGTCTCTGAGGTGTCTTTTTTGGGCTTCATCCTGTCCAAGGGGAGACTTCTCACAGATCCCAAGAAGACTCAAGTTGTTCGGGATTGGCCTCAACCATCCTCGGTCAAGGAGGTGCAACGGTTCATTGGCTTTGCTAATTTTTATAGGAAGTTTATCAGAAACTTCAGTGCTGTTGCCGCCCCTATGACCGATCTCACAAAGAAGAAGTCTGGCTCCTTTAAGTGGTCTCCAGAGGCAGAGCGGGCTTTTCGTGAACTGAAGGTGAGATTCTCCTCCGCCCCTATCTTGACCTTACCTGACCCCTCTCTCTCCTTTGTGGTCGAAGTGGATGCATCAGAGGCGGCAGTAGGGGCAGCGCTTTCCCAGCGGATGGAAAACTACATCCTTGTGCCTTCTTCTCAGCTCGCCTTTCGGCTGCTGAAAGGAATTATGATGTGGGGGGATCGTGAGCTTCTGGCTATTAAGATGGCCTTGGAGGAGTGGCGCCACTGGCTGGAAGGCACCCTTTTGTGGTTTGGACGGACCACAATAATCTTGAGTACATTCAGAGGGCCAAACGTCTCAACCCCAGGCAGGCAAGGTGGGCTCTTTTTTTTAATAGATTTGATTTTATTTTGTCCTTCCGCCCTGGTTCGAAAAAACAAAAAGCTGATGCACTCTCTAGACTCTTTCAGAGACCAGGGGTTGAAGGAGTCCCAGCATCCATCCTCCCATGCTCGATGATTGTAGCTCCTGTCCGATGGGGAGTCGATTGGTCGATTGGACCCTCAAACAGAGTGTATGTCCCCACTGGGGTGCGGACCAAGGTTCTGCAGTGGGGGCACTCTTCGCGTCTGACCGGCCACCCAGGAATGGGTAGGACTCTGGAGTTCATCAAGAGGCGGTTCTGGTGGTCGGGAATGAACATGGATGTAAGGGCCTTTATTGCTGCCTGCCCTGTCTGTGCCCGAAGTAAGAGTTCCCATACCCCCCCCCTCCCCATGGTCTCCTACACCCTCTACCCATCCCCAAGCGACCCTGGTCCCACATTTCCATGGACTTAATAACAGGTCTTCCCCTCTCCCAGGGAAACACTGTTATTTTGGTTATTATCGACCGCGTTTCCAAGACGTGTCGGTTTGTCCCCTTGCCCAAACTCCCTTCGGCTCTCGAGACCGTTGAGGCTGTGTGTGAGCACGTCTTCGGTCTTCCCCTGGATGTGGTCTCGGATCGTGGGCCCCAATTCACGGCTCAGTTTTGGAAAGCCTTTTGCAAGCTCATTGGGGTCACGGTCAGCCTCTCCTCTGGGCACCATCCAGAGTCCAATGGACAGACGGAGAGACTGAATCAGGACCTGGAGACCACCCTCCGATTCCTGGCCTCCTCTAATCCTTCGTCTTGGAGCAGGTATGTTATCTGGGCTGAATATGCCCATAACCCTTTGTGCTCTTCTGCTACAGGACTCAGTCCCTTCGAGTGCCAGTTCGGGTTTCAGCCTCCACTGTTCCCCGACCAAGAGGTAGAGGTTGGTGTTCCCTCAGCCCAGAGCTTTGTCAGACGGTGCAGGATTGTGTGGCGCAAGGCCCGGTCTACCCTGCAGAGGTCGGTCCGTCAGTACGAACACCATGCCAACCGCCGCCGCAGACCTGCACTCCCTCTACGGCCGGGACAGAGCGTCTATCTTTCAACGCGAGACCTTCCTCTGCGGGTGGAGTCCCGCAAGCTAGCTCCACGGTTTGTGGGGCCCTTCAAGGTTGTGAGGAGGGTCAATCCAGTAGCCTATCGCCTACAACTCCCACGGTCCATGCGGATCAACCCAACCTTCCATGTCTCCCGGCTACGCCCAGTCACCACGAGCCCACTGGTCCCTCCAGCTAACCCCCCCCCCCCCCAGAATCATCGACGGCGGTCCAGCTTATTCGATCCACCGGCTAATGGACTGTCGCCGGGTGGGGAGGGGTCTGCAATATCTGGTGGACTGGGAGGGCTATGGTCCAGAAGAACGGTACTGGGTTCCTTCCCGTCATATACTTGATCCAGCCCTCATCAGGACCCTCCACCAGGATCATCCGGATCGCCCTCGAGGGAACGTCAGGAGACGTTCATAAGGAGGGGGGTCCTGTCAGGGTTTTTGGAATGTAGTACCCTGAATGAACACAGCGTTCTGGTGATTCCTGTCACGTGTGTTGTCTTGATTGTTTTCATTGTGTTCACCTGTGCCTAATTTGCCAGCCTTTAAAAGCCACCTGAGTTTCTTTGTGTTTGCCGAGTCTTGGAAATTGACACCCTAAGTTAAGCCACGTGAGTTGCTCAGAGAACCGCTGCTTAGAAGCTATACCTTTTTAAATCCTTTTTTGTTCTTGAGACCTTTTGTTGCCCTTTTTTTGGGACACCCTTAGTTGCTTAGTAAATTTGCCCAGACTGGGTTTTTTAGTTGTCTGGAAGTATTTTTGGACTTGCTGTCAAGCCTTATGGAATCATCTGCCTTATACAGGTAAAGAAACCTTTTTTGATTCCTCAACAACAAGTCGTCTCTCTCTGTCTCTGCATCTGAGTCATCATCACTCGTAGCACAGTGGTAGGCAAACCGCCTGCTACACGGGAGTCCCAGGTTCGAATCCCGACGATCATTATACAGAGTGACTGATCCGACCGAACAGCTCAGAGTTCACATGTGGTTGGTTTGTTGTTGAAGAGCAGCTCCTCTTACTCAGAGAGCAATCCTTTCACAATAAAAGCCTCCCTCTGGGTTCCTGGTGGAAGCTTTTATTGTGAAGCAGCAGAAGATGAGCCCGACCTGCTCGTCAGCCAGAAAACAATGAAACTAGGAAATGTGGAGAAACCAAAGATTTAAGCGATGGAAGCATTCAGGTTTATTTTTAACTGTAAAATGACCCAACAGTTCAAATCTGGTCACAAAACAATCAGTGGTTTCACGTTTTCTTTGTTAAACTCTCAGATATCGGCCTCAGAAACCCTGCAGGGTTCTAAAGGACCTGAACTCTGACTCATCTGAAACCAACAAACCTCAGAGACTCAGGATGAAGGCTTTTAGAAACAGAAGAGACGGATGTGAAGACGTTTACTGTTGTTCTGTGCTCAACACATTTTAATGCACACGTGGGAAAATCTGCTGACCAATCAGAGCAGACTATCGGGGGGGGGGGGGTGTTGAGTAGACAGGGTTTGAGTCAGAGGCTGAGGAGAGGACGCTGAGCATTAGAGCATGAACACATTTCTGAAACCTTCCTGTGATTTATTCAACAGGGAAAATATACATTTAGGAGATAAAATGTGTTGTTACATAAAGTTTGACTTTAGTGTTTTACTCTTTAAGGTGATTCAAGTTGTGTGTTGTTTTCATTTAGAGACACAAACTCTCTGTTTGATTTAATGAGACAAATCTAATTCAGTAGAATCCCAGCTTCCTCTTCCTTCACATCCCAGTGTTCCACTGATCCCAGTTCCCACGTCTCACTGAACTCTTTCTTTGTGACGCTGCCCTCGTCTCACGATCTGATGATTCTGAGGTTCCAGGTGATTTGGGCCACGAAGCCTCTAAAAGCCATAAAGACTTTTCAGCTTTTCTCCTTTATTCTACTGTGTCCTCACATATTTATTGACTAATATGAAATATTCCCTCAGAGAGTTTATATCACTGGTCACTAACACTGAGCTGAACGACTCGGCTTTTGTATACAATGATGTCGACTTGTATAAAACTACTTCCTGTCTGCTTCCTGTCTCTTTTTGATTTCTTTAGTTTGTTGTAAAGAGTTTTTTAAAACATACAACAGATTTTAAAAGTTCTCTTTCTGTGTTAACAGTCTGTTTTTGTTTTCATTCTCAGTTCTTAATTTCAAATGGGTTGTTTAAATTATTTGTTTAACTTATTAAAGGAGTATTACATTTACAGTTTTAGAAACAAACTTTTCCAACATGGCTGCAGGTAAATACTGTAAAACTGAACTTGTTTTTTTTGTTGTGTGAACAAAGAATAATAACCTGTATCATTGATGTTAATAACCAGATGTTGTGTTAGATAGAAGAGTTGTGTTTTCACTTGTGAGTTCAAACTGGACGTTTTAACACAAACACACACTTTCTGAGCAGGAACTCGTCGTCTCCACCTTCAGCCGCAGAATTAGAATCAAGTAGATCCACTTCCTGTCTGCGCAGAGGAAGTGACCATGTCATGTGATGATCTAACCATGACCTCGTCAGATCTGAGCTCGTGAAAATTAAAACTGTCAAAGTTTTATTTCCTGGAGAGAAAATCCATCAGTCACAATCTTGATGAATATGTTTTGAACTTTCTATCGTGTTTTTTTCAAAGTTCTATCGACGACAAATCGATGAGTCTGCAAAGAGACTCGTGTAAAAACATTTATGTCACTCGGACTCCAGCGTACTAACCCAGATATCAGATTAAGGTCCCGCCCACACAAGCTCTCAACCAATCAGGAGTCAGTGTCAGCTGTCAATCATCACGTCTCAGCCTGTTTCTATATCATCAAATAACTGATTCAAACCAAACTGATCAGAAACTTGAACAAACATCAGAGAGAAGAACGACCTGAAATGATCTTTGAGAGAAATAATTAAAACATGGATTTCATTTATACTGCAGCCAGCCACCAGAGGGCGATCAAGAGGCGTTGGCTTCACTATTATGGAGCTGATCATGTGACTGATCATGTGACTGATCATGTGACATGTTTCCCTCGCTGCTGTTTCCTGTGACCGATGGAGAATCAGACGTGTTTATCTACTTGTTGTAGTTCTGTGGCCGAAGCGTTTAATCACGTGACAGATGTTTACTGTTTGTTTATTAATCGACCTGATGCTCAGAACATTTTACTGACACACACACACACACACACACACACACACACACACACACACACAGAAACACACACACACACACACACACACACACACACACAAACACACACACACACACACATACATACACACACAGACACACACAGACAGACACACACACCCACACACACAGAAACACCCCCACACACACACACACACAGGCTGTGTTTTCAGAAACTTTCACGTCGTCTTCGTTTCGTCCGTTGGTTCAAAATCATTCAGAGAAAAATGTTCAATATTAAACAAACGTATTTATTTTTATAAACCTCGAGGAACCGATCACTCATCCGTCCTCTTCACACTCACCTCTTTTTTTTACTTCCTGTCCCTCGTCCACGTGTCCTCCATCTATTTGCATGAGTGTGATTTGAATTGATGTCTATGCAAAAGCGTCTCTGTGTGGTTCGGCTCACGTGCGTGGGCTCACGTGCACGCTGCGCTGGTGCTCGTGCACGTGAAGCTGCGCTGGTGCTCGTGCACGTGAAGCTGAAATCAAAGGGCTACAGTCGACACCGGGTCTGATTCACGCTGCGGACACAACCACGACCAATCACACGCCTGCGTTTATAAAACAAGAACAAAACACACAAACAAATTTCTACTGAAACAAAACAAGGAAAAACTTCCAGATACTTCACTCAGTACACGTACATGTAGTACACGTGTACTCTGGTGTACTCCCTCAAATCAAACCAGACATAACGACATCACAACATCAACAACTAAATTATCAACCATGTGTCACATGACGTGGAAATGATGCCGACATAGATAAAGATGTAAATAAAGATGGACGACACGTCTCCACTTCCTGCTGTTCTAATAAAAACGAAGCCAAGTATCTCAAATACAAACGCTGCCATCTTGTGGTGATGACATCACTTGTGCAGCAGTGATCGTGGAGTAGAGGCGTGGTTTTAAAGTCCCGCCTAAATCTACACTCGACCAATCACAAGGCGATTTCATCTGTCAATCATGACACGATCATATAAAGACAGGCTGAGACATTGTGATGACAGCTGAGACCGGCTTCTGATTGGTCGAGCTGATGTATCATCAGCACCACGATCACCAAGGACTGCAAATTATGTTTTAACCACAAGATGGCAGCGTTTGTGTTCAAAATATTTAGTCTTCATTTCTGGAGGAAGTGGAGATGTGTCATCATCTTTGTTTATAATCTATGATTCTTAATATCACAGATTCACGTCACTAAACATGTTTCACTTCCTGTTTGGACGTGAAAACAACCAGAGGACGGACGTGACGTGAATCAGACCCTCGGAGCAGAGACGAAGGTTTTCAGCGACGCTACACGAGTCGACACCGAACACAGAGAAGAATCAACCATTTAATGAAGCTCTCATTCCAAGACACACATCAACCTGTACAGCAAACACACACTTACACAAACACAAGAGAAACGCACACACTCACCAACCAATCGCCGAACTAAACGAGTTCTGAATTCTTTATTGCACTTGAACATGAAAAGTCCATTAGGACCAGATCTTTCCTGCTGATGTTCTCTATCGTTTCATTTGTGCTTCCTGTGAAGACGAGCGCTCAGTGTGTCAGCGTGTTCCTGATTCTGTTTTCTTTACATTCATGTTCTAATAAATAAAACCCACACTGAAACAAACAAAGAGGCCGAGTCGTGTTTATCATGAAGTCGTGTTTCCACAGGATTACTGCCTGGAGCTGTGGGTTTACTGTAGAGACCAGTAACTGTACAGTGTTCACCAGAACAACACTGAAGCTGCTTTCATACATGAACTCAACCACGTGTTCCTGACGTGTTCCTCACATGTTCCTCACATGTTCCTGACGTGTTCCTCACATGTTCCTCACATGTTCCTGACTATTTCCCGGTCATTTGACAGGCAGTGGTTTGGAATTGCAAGGAAGTGACATCATGATATACTTCTGTGTCTAATGTGTTTTTCCGATGTCCCACCACTGCTGAATGCTGCTGAAGGCAGACCTGCTCTCTCTGTGGGAAAACCAAAACAACTTAAAAGCATTTCTAAAAGCCTGGTCGTTTAAAAGAGCTGTGTTAAAATGCCAGTAGGCGCTCTTTAAACAAACATTTCTAATAAAAACAGAGCAAGAGACTAAACAATGATCAGTAAAACCCACCGGCTGAATAAAACACCTTTTAAAAATATTTAAATGGTGTTTAAAACAATAGAGTCGATCCAGTCTAGCCAGGGATAAAACATTGTCTCTGGCATGGCTCCAGGTGTATTGTCTGTGATTACTGTTAAAAAGCCTCCACACATCAGACAGGTCATGTGCCTCGGTCAGTTGGTCCATTCTGAGACCTGATGCAGGATGTGGTTCTAAGTGATTCCTGTCTAAAGTGGGATTTCCTGTGCAGTTAAAATCACCTCCTAAAAACATAAAATCATCACCACTACAGGTATGAACAGTGTCATCTAAAATGTTTAAAAGTTCCATCCTGTCCACCCTATTCGTGGAGCATAGACATTTAAAATCACTTCCCCATTAAAAGCCCTCCTCCAGTCACACTCATTGTCTTCGGTGCTGTGGGTTTCTTGTAAAAACATAACATCTATTCTGTTAATATCCATGAGTTTAAAAACAGCCGCTCTTTTAAAATCAGCTCTGGCTCCGTTAACATTAAAGTGCTGATTTTAAAATCACACATGGATAAAAGAAAGAGAAAAACAGTCAGTAAACAGGTCAGTAAAAGAGAAGAGTAAAAGGACTTTTTAAAACTCATCATCATCAGGGATCATTTGGCCTTTTACTCTCAACACAAGTTTCCTGAGTCTATAAATTTGTTGGTCTGTTAAAAACTCGTCGCTGCCTGTTGTTGCTGTTGTTGTTGTTGTTGTTGTGATCTACTGGAGGTCTTGCTGAAATAAAAACGGAAACAATGAGCTGAAACACTATAAGCTTCTAGCCTGATGACGATCTAACTACGCCACCGAGTCGCTGAAATTTGCATCGCGCGTCAGATAAATGTCTCGTTCTTTGCTTTGTCAGATGTATATCACCAGATGTGCTTTGAGGTAACTTCCATGTCATCTGGTGAAAGTCCGAACACAGAATAAACTGTAAACTTAATACCAGGCTTCACAATCTGATGCTCCTCTTCATAGGAGACACAGGGAGCATTGAAGAACACACGCGTCACCAGCTCCACTCAAAGTGCTTCTGTTTGTCTCTGGTGATCATTACAACGCGCACACACCAAACAACAGGTACATGTAAACATCCCTCACGTCAACAAGGAGGAAGCTCGAGCGGTGTTTTCATGAGTCCAGTTGGTGAACGTGCTTCTAATGGACGTGTGGAGCTTCACGTGTCCTCCTGTCGCTGCTGGTTGAAGTCAGCGGACGGGATTTTAAAAGATGTTCTCGTTGTTGTCGATGATCAGGTTCATTCATCGGAGAATGAAAATAACCGCTCATCACAGAACGGGTGTGTTTGTTTGTCACAGTTTCTTTAAGTCAAGTGTTGTTTATCTATGTGAAATCAACAGATGATCTGTCCGAAGTGTGTCGAGTGTGTTGTCAACATGACACGTGTGTCGAGGCAAACCTGGAAAACTAACTTAACGTCTCCATTGTCGAACAACTTGTTGTGTATTTCTTCTCTTCAGTCAGGTGGCTGCGTGCTTTGTTGGAGCTGTGTCAGTCGAAGGAGTAAACAAAGTTCACTGTGTAACTATGACAACTCTGGCAAATTATAATAGTGATAAATAATAATAATAAAACTATTAAATTTTTTTTGTATTTGAACATACAATGTGCTGTGGTGGTACATGAAATTGAGGACGCTTCATGAAACATCATCATTCAAAATAAAGTGCCTTTTGTGTCAGTGTCATCTTCAGACTAAATATAAATGTGAAAGAATCACACCACGGGAATCGATCTGCTGTGGTCCACATTGAAAAAGATTTGAGTATATTAACAATATACTCGAACATTCATACATGAACTGAACCACGTGTTCCTGACGTGTTCTGGAGGTTCTGTATGTTGTGAACGAGTCGAACCCGTTCATCTTCAAAACAGAGTTTTACAGTTTTATTTGTTTCTATGTGAAAAAGACAAAGGACATGGATTCCTCACACACACACACACACACACACACTTTCACACACTGTTAATATCTGCATGCAGGACTCGACCTGACTGTCGGTAACCTGTTCCTGTAAACACAATCCAATCAACACTCTCTCTCTGAATTAAATCCACTGATAAATAATCATAAATAAATGTATTGATCTGCTGTCAGGCTGTTTATATTGAGACATATTGATCAGATGTAGAATTTCATTATGATCACAAACTTTTCCTTACAAGTGGGTTAGGGTTTGTATAAAACGTCCTCAGGTCAGTTTTCTATTAAATATGGTAAAATGTTTATGAAACAGTTTCCTCAGAGACTTAAAGATGCTCTGCTCTTCATCGACTCTTCTTCATTCTGTAAATGTCTCATTCACTTTTCTTCTGCTGGTTTCCATTATGTCAAACTGGTGATTTTGTTCTTTTACCTGCACCAAGGACCAGATGTTTCCACCAGTTTGTTTGAAGAGGAAAGAAAAGCTGAGTCATGATTCCAGTGAAGTCGGTGGAAGGATGTTTATTGAGCATTAAAGCAGAGACAAGTAGAAACAGAACTTTTCTCTCTGAGATGTTTTTCTTCTCGTTACATCTGGTTTGTCACAGAGGAAATGATCCATGTGTTTGACTCATAGACTGAATATAAAGGCTTTGACTGGGATGTGCTGCTGTTATGCTGCAGCGCCACCTGTGGGTCAAAAGTAGAAAAGCCACCACCGCTCTGCACCTGATGCACAAATGAAAACGTCCAGAGTTTTGATCTTTTGTGTCAGACAAAACTCTGATTTTAAACTCAAAGTGATTTCAATGTGTTGAACTTTGTGTTGAACTAAATCAATTTGTGACGTGAATCCAGGAACTTTAAGATCATAAACAAACATATACACAGAATGTGGATCTACACACATGGAGACACACTGAGGGACAAAGGTGGACAATAATAAAGACAAACTTAAACACACTGGATGTGACTCTTTATAGAGGGTTTATATATTCTGCTTGTGTTGTGTCATTTCAATAAACACATTCTTCATGTGAATAAACACAATCGGTGCAGGAAGGTTGCTGGTTTGAATCCGGTTCAGATGGGGTCTTCCTGTGTGGAGTCTGCATGTTCTCTCCGTGTTTTCTCCAGGTGCTCCGGCTTCATCTCACAAACACATGCAGATTAGGGGTTGTGTAGATTGGAGACTACACACAAGCTGCTGCTGCTTCAGCCTCTGGATCCTCAGGACACAGCTCAGCCTCCGTCCACACACACTGTCCTCTTCACACTCAGATCCACTAAGACCACCTGTTGAGAGAAGAAGACATCAGTGTCACAGAGACTCACTTCATCAGCTGTGAGTCAGTGATGCAGCTCATCCAGTAGAAAGAGCAGCAGGGACTTCAGTCCTGTTCAGAGGTGGAGCAGCTTCCTCTCTGCTTCATGTTCACGTGTTGGAATGAACACGCTAAGAGCTCAGTGTGTGTCCTCTGCATGTCAAAGTGCAGAGTGGACACCTGAGAGGTGGATTTACTGCTGTTACAGGTGAAGCCATGTTTCACTGTGTGTTGATGAACATCTGCTTCTGACAAACTGGGACCAGAGGAGACAGATGGACCTCAGCAGAGGTTCTGCTCTGTATAAAGAGCTCCTGGTTACCATGTGATGAGGAGAGGCTTCAGTCCCACTGATCTCAGAGCTGTGACAAAGATCCACCTGATCAGTTCTTCACTGATGAAGTGAGAGGACAAACTGTCTCAGATCAGATGAAGACGACACCGTCTCTGTCCCTCGTGTGAGGCTGTGAGCTGTGGTCCAGCTTCACTTCCTGTTCACATGAAAACAACAACAACTGTCGTCTTCACGTCAACTCAGTCACATGATCCCAAGCAGAATGTGGCTCGTCTGATTGGCCGACTGTTGTGTCTCTGTCCAATCCTGACGTCTGTCCTCATTGTCCTCTCACAGCTTCACTGAGGAAAAACTGAGGCCTGAACTATGAAGACACTTCAACATGTCCAGGAGATCTTTCTGAGATCAGCTCAACTGAACCTGACAGACACAGTCAGGCTAAGTGGTCACATGACTCTGGTTATCAACTCGTTAAGTTAACTCAGGTTTTCCTCATCGAGATCTGAGCGAGCACATAAAAGGGGCGGGGTCTACTGTGTATGACCAATCACAGACATGGACAGTTTGACTGACAGCAGAGCCTCATATTTCACAACCAGGATCAAACTGTTCTATAATAAAAATCAGAGGAGAACAAACACATGATCCAGAATAAAAGTTACTCAGTCACAGCTGCTAAATGCAGGAAGAACAGCTGGTAAAACATCTGGATCGTGTCAATGTGTAAGTTACAGCGCCCCCTGGTGGGCATCTGGTCAAAATATATTACGTGACCACGACATAATAACGTGTGAACGAGATAAATAACTCGAGGCCACGAGATCTGAATCTGTTGTTTACTAACAAGACGAGTGGAAGAGAAGAAGACACACACTGTCCCACTGTCTCTGAGGACACACACTGTCTCACTGTCTCTGAGGACACACACATGGACCTGTCTCCAGGAAGCTGAGGTCATCTGGTGTTTTGGGGACAGGATGAGTCTGGAGACATTGAGATGTTCTGGGTGAGTTAGAGATCAACTGAACCAACCAGACGTTGATTTAAACTTCCCTTATCCGTCCCTTTAAGGAGAGTGTGCACCACACAACAGTGTAGAGTCACTGTGGTCAGTGGGCGGAGATTCTATACGGGTTGATCTCCAACTTAACCTGGAGCAGGTTAGCTGTCATCAGAAGTTACCATGGTGATTGACCTGGTTAAGAAGTGGACGAGCTTCGTAGAACTGAAAAAACTAAACCTGAAGTTAACCTGATAACCACAAATCCTGCTTGGTAGCACAGACCCTGGATCTGTGATACTGACTGTGTTTAGTAACATACTGATGAAAGCAGCGTGGACTGACTCCAACCATCTACTGACCTCAGAGTCTCCAGTCCACAGGTTGGACTCTGCTCTAGATCAAGAAGCTCCTTCACTCCTGAGTCCTGAAGGTCGTTGTAGCTCAGATCCAGTTCTCTCAGATGAGAGGGGTTTGACCTCAGAGCTGAAGCCAGAGAAGAACAGCTGATCTCTGACAGACTGCATCTCTCCAACCTGGATAAAGAAATATATATACATTAGAATGTGTCCTCCTGTTGTTGTGGATCGTCATCATGTCAACACAGACTCTCAACATGCTGCTGCCCTCAGTCCAGTCTGTGACCTGAAGATAAATGAAGCTCAGCGCAAGTTCAGGAAGGAAGACTTAAAGGGGAAATATTATGCCCATTTCACCACAGTTGATATGGTTCCTTGGGGTCTTAATGAAATATCTGTAACATTTTTTGGTAAAAATAACACAAGGATCATTTAAAACAGCACCTTTTTACTCTGTCTAAAACAGACCTCCTCAGATCGACCCGTTTTGAGGGCCCCGCCCCCCTCTCACCCTGCCCCCATCCTACCCCACCCCCTTTCACCCCTCTCATCCCTCCCCCTTCCCCCATGGAGGTGTAGGACATGTGTTTGAATGTGTTCTCACTACAGAATGCATTCAACATCTATAGAGCAGATTATGGGCCTTTATGTCAAAGAGGAATAGAGCAGTAAGTTTTTTTTTTTATGCATGAGATATCAGTCATTTCTGCAATACAAATATGACTGAGGAATAAAACACATAAATTACTCTTCCCTCTGTATTACTTTGCTAACTGCTCATCTTACACGTGTCAATTGTTGACATGTTACATATCAAACATTAAAAGCACACAACTGTTTCTACACACTTTTGTCAGAAAGATTGCTAGAAAGAATGCCACAGAGCTTTTTAAAAATAGTTATTAAATGTACTGGCTGGGACAGAGGTAATAAATACAAAAAATACCAAGTATAATAAAAACATTGATTACAAAAATACAATTTGTGCCATCAGTAGCCATACTGTAAACAAAGGAACACTTTATATTTGTGTGTCACCTTTTATTCTCTAAATACAATGTGAACTTTGCTCAGCCGTTACAGGTATTTGTCGTAGAGAAGCTTTGTGAGCTGGTGTTGAGGCCACCTGGGCCGGAGAATCAGGGTGGTCCTGCCCTCCTGCTCGGTGCTCCAGATACGCAGAGTGTTCCCTGATGCTCAGGGAAGTTATACAGGGTTCAGACCTGCCCTTGATTGAAACTCGACACATAGCTGGCTATAACTTCCTGCTTGTCAGGTTTATCATACTTAGCAGAGAGATCCTCAGGTTTTGAGATCTTCAGCACCTCATTCACATATGGGGCCGGGTCCTGAAAAACCTGGTGAAAGATGAGGTCCAACAGGTTATCCACGTAATCTGTAATACAAATTGAGGGGAAAAGTTGGACATTTTGCACTTTTTTGTATTTATTATTTTCTTTTTATAATTATATTATTCTATTTATCGTGAAGACGATAAATAAATGGTCTTTAAATGGTGAAGACCATTTAGAGACAGCAGTTAATTGATATGTTATTTATGTTTCACATACTGTTTGTACATTATATGGATTTTAAATAGAGCCTGTGAGAATCACGGAAGGCTGCATCTGCTTTCACCGGCTTTGCTGTGCACTCGCCCTTCTTATATATCACATCTGTCCCCCGCCGACACACAGGACAAACCTCAAACAGCTCCAGGAGGCAGTTTTCATAGACAATATATGTGGGTGTCTTATGAACAGGGTTGGAAGATTCCATTCTATTAGAACGACAAAGATTTCACCAAAAGGCTGCAACAGCTAAAAAAGTGTAGGATGGTAATCCATCTGATTATTGAAATGTTTAGATTAAATATTGAGTCACTCACGTCACATCTGCTGACTCAGTGAAGACTGTGATCGAGTCATCAGGATCATAGGTAGCATCCTGTGGCTCTCCGAAGTCCATACTGCAACAACTTGGGTTGTCCTCTCCCTCCTCCAAGCCAGGCCTCTTACAGCTGAGGTCCCAACACCGACATCATTGCAGCACAGTTTTCTGTGTGCCTATGATAAAACAGACACAGTATCCATGGAGTCACAACAAATGAGATGCTGTTACAACTTTAACACGGAGACACAATCAATGACATGAAGAAGTAACTGAGGGTAAACCAACCTGTACTTTTGTAGTGAGGTCGCAGTGTTTTCATAGAAAGCTGCGTTCCATGTGTGCGAATCTGTGGTGGGTCCGTCTGGCATGCTACGTGATGTAGCCTAGCACCGTGAACAGATGTGCTTGCCTGAACACCAAAAACAGCAATTTTATTCATGTTTGTACTACTGTCATGCATACAAAGATACAAGGACACATTTTCCCTAACTAGGGCTGGTAATGAATAATCGTTCTAGTCCCGCACATTATGACAACAACATCCTCCGGTATCTCGAACGAGCGCCCGTAGCAGCAGCTGTAGCTGGAAGTTAGGTTCGTGAGTGTTGTGCTCTCCACGCTCTTCCCCCCCCCCTCCGCTTGCGTGTCCTCCCGTTAGTACTGTGCTGGGCTGGAAGTTAGCTACGGCCGACACTCGTAGCAGCTGCTACAAGCATCCGTAGCTAACTTCAAGCTCCAGCAGCTACAACCGGAGCTCGTAGCAGCTGCTGCAAACATCCGTAGCTAACTTCAAGCTCCAGCAGCTACAACCGGAGCTCGTAGCAGCTGCTGCAAACATCCGTAGCTAACTTCAAGCTCCAGCAGCTACAACCGGAGGTCGTAGCAGCTGCTGCAAACATCCGTAGCTAACTTCAAGCTCCAGCAGCTACAACCGGAGGTCGTAGCAGCTGCTGCAAACATCCGTAGCTAACTTCAAGCTCCAGCAGCTACAACCGGAGCTCGTAGCAGCTGCTGCAAACATCCGTAGCTAACTTCAAGCTCCAGCAGCTACAACCGGAGGTCGTAGCAGCTGCTACAAGCATCCGTAGCTAACTTCAAGCTACAGCAGCTACAACCTGAGCTCGTAGCAGCTGCTGCAAACATCCGTAGCTAACTTCAAGCTCCAGCAGCTACAACCGGAGGTCGTAGCAGCTGCTGCAAACATCCGTAGCTAACTTCAAGCTCCAGCAGCTACAACCGGAGGTCGTAGCAGCTGCTGCAAACATCCGTAGCTAACTTCAAGCTCCAGCAGCTACAACCGGAGCTCGTAGCAGCTGCTGCAAACATCCGTAGCTAACTTCAAGCTCCAGCAGCTACAACCGGAGGTCGTAGCAGCTGCTACAAGCATCCGTAGCTAACTTCAAGCTACAGCAGCTACAACCTGAGCTCGTAGCAGCTGCTGCAAACATCCGTAGCTAACTTCAAGGTCCAGCAGCTACAACCGGAGCTCGTAGCAGCTGCTACAAACATCCGTAGCTAACTTCAAGCTCCAGCAGCTACAACCGGAGGTCGTAGCAGCTACTACAAACATCCGTAGCTAACTTAAAGCGCCAGCTGCTACAAACATCCGTAGCTAACTTCAAGCTCCAGCAGCTACTACCGACGCTCATAGCAGCTACTACCGGGGCTCGTAGTAGCTACTACGGCCCCTCGAGCGGGGGGGGGGGGGGGAGCGTGGAGAGCACAACACTCACGAACCTGCCGTGCGTTCACCGTTCACCGTGGACTCGCCAGCCGTCCTCGATTAATGAAAACTCCTGTAAAGTCTCTACCTATCCCCCACCACTACATACTAGCCCCCCACCCCCTCACACACGCGGCACAACATGCTAACGGCAGTAGCCTCCACACAAAATGTCTAAAAGAAGCAAATACCAGAATTATAAAAAAAAAAAATACTTACATTTCCCTCGTCTTCAGTGTTGCAACGGAGAGATGGCACCGACCCCTCTTTCAATAACAACCTTTTTAGAGAATCCAGCGTTATATTGGCCCAGGTTGATAAAACAGTCCGATTCAAAGTGGTGGCAGGAACGTTGCCATCATATATGAACTCAATCCATCTCAATCTTGTGTCTTCTGAAGCTGGAGTCCCATGAAGACATGTTTGCAGCCGACCACTGAGCATCTCGGTTTTCGATTTCGATTCATGCTGCTAGTTAGCTTATCCAAGTGTTTCCAAGGCTTGCAAGAATGAAATGGCTGCCGGACACGATAGACTTTCTAAAAAGTGGGTTTGGTCCATCTATGGGTGGGTCGAGTGGTAGTGGGGGAGTGCATAGAGCTATGGGGGCATGGGCATGTTGCGACTATGACGTCTATTTCGGTCGTAATTCCATTGGACGCACTCTAGCACACAGTTTCTGAAATAGAGGAACCACAACAAATCGCTGGGGTTGTTTTTTTTCAGAGTTTTTGGGACGGTAGACATGCCAGATACCCAAATTAATGTGTAGAAGCACTACAAAAGTGGAATTTTCATAATATGTCCCCTTTAAACCAGCAGACGATCAGCTGATCGTGGGCGTTCCTAATTTCAGGAGCGCTCAATGGAGGTCCTTACCTGCTCAGTGATCAGCTGATTGTGGGTGTACCTCAATATCAATCAGGTCGGGCGCGGTCTCAGTCAGCCAGTCATTCAGCAGCTGCCAAACTTTCAAAATCCCTTCTCCTCTCTTCCTCAGTCAGCCATCATTCAGCAACTCGTGCAACCCCTCCTCCACCCCATTCTCCTCCAGTCGAGGATATTCACCTCATCCGGATCCCAACCTCAACTGATCATGGATCATGTCAACGGATTGAGGATTATAGCGGCACCCCATCATGGTGGCAGCTGATCACAGACTAAATCGACAAGGCGGCCTGACAATATACACATTGCTCGTAGCATCCATTGCACTTCTGTCCATCCTGGAAGAGGGATCCCTCGCATGCAGCTCTTCCTGAGGTTTCTACTTTTTCCCTGTCAAGGTTTTTGTAGTTTTTCCTTACCCTTGTGAGGGTTGAGGGCAGAGGATGTCACACTCAGCGAGTCCAATAGGACAAAGTAGCATTAAGATGTGCCTTGTAAACATACGTTCAACAGATAAAACCACCACCAGTGTCTAGACCCCGGGGGGTATTCCTGTTCGATGTTCTGCTCCACCCCCTTCTAAACCTGATGACATCTCACAGGGGTCTAAAATGCCAAATAAATATTGGTAAATTGGAAATCAAGTCTCTCCTTATTGAAATATCAGATCAGACATGTTGGACCATTGTTTCATTCATCAGCTTCTTCTCTGTGTTGGTCACTGAACAGGTTTGTGTAATTAAACACTGTTTAAAGTAGGGATGGCTCCTGACAGTCACTTCCTGTTTGTTTCTATACTTATCAACTGTCCAACGTGTTTCAATAAGAATGTGTCTTATTTTGAAAACCTGAGGAGGACGAGTGCTCGGCCTCAGTCCACATGTTATTTACTGACACTTTCTTAGTGACCAGGAGCAGGTGAGTGCAGGTGAATGGAGTTGATGAGGTGGACGTGAACTGACAGGCTGGGTGAGTGACAGATGACTGAGGGACAGTGAGCAGAGCAGAACTGAGACAATTTAAATAAATAATGACCCTATAAGAAAGAAAGTCTGAAAAGTGAAGAAGGATTTAAGGACCTCAGAGTCTCCAGTCGACAGTTTGGACTCTCCAGTCCAGAACACAGCAGCTTCACTTCTGAATCCTGCAGGTTGTTGAAGCTCAGATCCAGTTCTCTCAGATGTGAGGGGTTTGACCTCAGAGCTGAAGCCAGAGAAGAACAGCTGATCTCTGACAGACTGCACCTCAACAACCTGGATAAAGAATAAAACTTAACTGTAAATTAAACTGAGTTCATGTGTGAAAATAACAGACACATATTCATGTCAGCACAGACTCATAACATGGAAGATAAATATGAAATCAGACATGTTGGACTAAAAACGAGTCCTGATTCAGTACAAATAGATTATTTGGACCCGGTCTCTGTCCTGCAGATCAGTTTAGGAAATCTAGAACTAAACTCAGTGTTTTAACAAGTAGCTGAATATTTAAAATGTCACAGATTAATTAATGAGTGAATTCAAGTTATGAATGAAGAGGATTTATGTTAAACATAATTAAATGAGATAAATTGTGTATAAATGCTGTTTATAGATATGAGATCTACAAAAGTCAGTCAGTGAACTGACCTCAGTCTCCAGTCGACAGGTTGGACTCTGTAGAAAACCACACAGCTCCTTCACTCCTGAGTCCTGCAGCCTGTTGTTTAGACTCAGATCCAGTTCTCTCAGATGAGAGGGGTTTGGCCTCAGAGCTGAAGCCAGAGAAAAACAGTTGATCTCTGACAGATAGCAGTCCTTCAACCTGGATAAAGAAATATGAATATTAGAATGTGTCCTCCTGTTGTTGTGGATCGTCATCATGTCAACACAGACTCTCAACATGCTGCTGACCTCAGTCCAGTCTGTGACCTGAAGATAAATATCAGATCAGACATGTTGGACCATTGTTTCATTCATCAGCTTCTTCTCTGTGTGTTGGTCACTGAGCAGGTTTGTGTAAGTAAACACTGTTTAAAGTAGGGATGGCTCCTGATGTCACTTCCTGTTTGTTTCTACACTTATCAACTGTCCAACGTGTTTCAATAAGAATGAGTCTTATTTTGAAAACCTGAGGAGGACGAGTGCTCGGCCTCAGTCCACATGTTATTTACTGACACTTTCTTAGTGACCAGGAGCAGGTGAGTGCAGGTGAATGGAGTTGATGAGGTGGACGTGACTGACAGGCTGGGTGAGTGACAGATGACTGAGGGACAGTGAGCAGAGCAGAACTGAGACAATTTAAATAAATAATGACCCAATAAGAAAGAAAGTCTGAAAAGTGAAGAAGGATTTAAGAACCTCAGAGTCTCCAGTCGACAGTTTGGACTCTCCAGTCCAGAACACAGCAGCTTCACTCCTGAATCCTGCAGGTTGTTTCCACTCAGATCCAGTTCTCTCAGATGTGAGGGGTCTGACTTCAGAGCTGACGCCACAACTTCATAGTGAGTCTCTGAGAGTTCACAACCACTGAGTCTGTAATTAAAGAAAATATCAAATCTGTGAGAATTAAATCAGAAAACACAACATTCATACAAAACGTGATCATGTGACCCTCACCCTGGTAAATCCCCTCTTTGTTAAAACTCCTCAAGAGAATCCTTTCAGAATTGGTTCAAGCGTTCATTCAGACTGACAGAGGAACTCATTAGATTCAGCTGGTCAAGGGTCAAGGTCACAGAACAATTTATGGCCTCTTGAACATGATATCTCAAGTTTGTCTTCAGGGGAATTTTTCACATTTTGATGGAAAGAGAAACCAATTACAGTTCAGTGGTCAAAGGTCAAAGATCACAGTGACCTCATATTATTGTGAAGTCAACATGTCAGGAACCTGGAGGGACGGACACTGCACTGGTTGGTGGTGGAGGACAAACGCAGAGTGGGAACTCTGGTTTGACAAGAAAGAAGAATAAACTATATTTCCTGCTTCTTCCAAAGCGGCTTACATTTTTAGTACACTCAACATTTATGAGGGGGCATTTAGGGGTTCAGTATCTTGCCAAGGACACTTAGGCATGCAGATGGGAAAGAGTAGGATTCGAACTGGCAACCTTCTTGTTGCAGAGCACCCACTCTATCCCCTAGGCCACGCTCTCCCCCGTCTCTTCAGTTTAAAGGAACCGTCAGTGATTCTCAACCATTTATCGTCTCCTCACACTGTGCTAGCTGTGTGATCATATATCTATGTCTATACACACAGTATATACAATGACCCCTTGGACCCCACATGGTCGTATGTCTGAACCCTCAAACTCCAGCACAGTGATCACATTGGATTTCACTCTCCACATCTGATCTAGTTGTTCTCACATGTACATGAGAATGTAAATGTACATAATAATAACTTTATTACACACACACACACAAACACACACACACACACACACACTCATCAATAAACTTAACTCTGATCTGCATGTCTTATGGTTTGTGGAGGAAGCTGGAGAACTGCAGCACCATGGTGCCCAAAACAATGAGGATCATTTAACACTGAGTGTATTTGAAGAACGACTCATCTCCACTGATGAACATGTTATTGATCAGGTCTGGACTCACCGAGCCTTCCTGCAGTTCCTCACAGCTGGGATCAGTCTCAGTCGACCCTGGTCGGATGTGTTGAACTTCTTCAGGTCCAACTCATCCAGAACCTCCTCTGACATCTGCAGCATGTAGGCCAGAGCTGAGCAGTGGATCTCAGAGAGTTCCTTTGATCTGTTCTCTGACGTCAGGAACTGTTTCATCTGCTGATGAACTGAGTGTTCGTTCATCTCAGTCAGACAGTGGAAGATGTTGATGCTTCTGTCAGGAGAAATGTTATCACTCTGCATCTCCTTCAGGTTGTTGATGACTCTCTGGATGATCTCTGGATTGTTCCCTGTCCGACCCAGCAGGCCTCCTAAGACTCTCTGGTTGGACTCCAGACTGAGGCCGTGAAGGAAGCGAACAAACAGGTCCAGATGACCATTTGTACTGGTGAGGGATTTCTTCATGGTTCTGTTCAGGAGGTCATTCAGGGAGAAGGTACTGTCTGTGTACCCATAATGTCCCAAGAAGTTGTTGAGTTCTTCTGTGTTCCTCTCGGTGTAACAGTGGAACACGTAGACTGCAGCCAGAAACTCCTGAACGCTCAGATGAACAAAGCAGTAGACTGATTTCTGGAAGATCACACACTCTCTTCTGAAGATCTCAGTACAAACTCCTGAGTACACCGAGGCCTCTGTGACATTAAGACCACACTGCTCCAGGTCTTCTTGGTAGAACATGATGTTTCCTTTCCTCAGATGTTTAAGTGCCAGCCTCCCCAGCTTCAGGAGAACGTCCCTGTCAGCCTCCGTCAGCTGCTGTGGACTCGTCTCATGTCCCTCACCGTACTTGTTGTTCTTCCTCTTTGTCTGAACCAGCAGGAAGTGTGAGTACAGGTCAGTCAGGGTCTTGGGCAGCTCTCCTCTCTGGTCTGTGGTCAACATGTGCTCCAGAACTGTAGCACTGATCCAGCAGAAGACTGGGATTTGACACATGATGTGGAGGCTCCTGGACATCTTGATGTGTGAGATGATTCTGCTGCACAGCTCTTCATCACTGAATCTCCTCCTGAAGTACTCCTCCTTCTGGGCCTCAGTGAAGCCTCGTACTTCTGTGACCCTGTCAACACATGCAGGAGGGATCTGATTGGCCGCCGCAGGTCTGGAGGTTATCCAGACGAGAGCCGAGGGAAGCAGATTCCCCCGGATGAGGTTTGTCAGCAGCACGTTGACTGATGACCTCTGTGTGACCTCAGACACAAGCTCCCTGTGGTTGAAGTCCAGAGAAGGTCTGCTTTCATCCAGGCCGTCAAAGATGAACAAAGGTTTACAGACAGCGAGCGTCTCTGCAGTGAGCTTCTGTAATGCTGGATGGAAAACATGGAGCAGCGTGAGAAGACTGTGCTGCTGGTCCTTCACCAGGTTCAGCTCCCTGAACGAAAGCACAGCCAGCAGACCCACATCCTGGTTCTCTAAACCCTCTGCCCAGTCCAGAGTGAACTTCTGCACCGAGAAGGTTTTTCCAACGCCAGCGACGCCGCTGGTCAGGACGACTCTGATGCTGCTCTGCTGGTCAGTGGAGGCTTTAAAGATGTCGTGGACCTTGATGGGAGTGTCCTGGAGGATCTTCTTCTTGGAAGCCGTCTCAAGCTGCCTCACCTCATGTTGAGTATTAACCTCTTCACTCTGTCCCTCTGTGATGTAGAGCTCAGTGTAGATCCTGTTGAATAGGGTTCTACTTCCTGTTTCATCACTTCCTTCAGTCACATGTTCACATCTCCTCCTCACACTGAGCTTATGTTCATCTGAAACCTCCTGCAGACCACGATCTGCTGAAAGACCAGAAACAATGTGAGAGACAGAGAATCTGAGAATCTGCTGATTGTTTTCATCAGATCCAGAAAAACTACAGAAAATAAAAGCTTTTTAACTTTGTGCTTTTCTAACGATGTTAAATGTTGATGCTGTATGAAGGAACAAAATAAAACCACATGTGCTGTTGTCAGAAGTGAAGACATCAGCAGACACATGTACAGTGCTGCTCTGACCGGCTGTCTGACCTCCAGCTCCTGTTCTGGATCTTTTTCCACACTGGGGACAGGAGGAGTCTCCTGAAGAACCAGACTGGTCCCAGTATGAGGTGATGCACTGTCTGCAGAACCAGTGTCCACAGCTGGTGGAGACTGGATCCTTCAGGACGTCCTGACACGAAGCACAGCAGGACGACTGCTCCTCCTCAGAAACATGACTCCTCTTCCTCTCCCTGTGAAGACATGTCCTGATAACTCACATGTCACAGTCACAGGTTGTCATCACTTCTGTCAAGGAGGTTTTGTTTTCACCCAGTATGTTTGTGTGTTGGTTCGTTCGTTAGTGGGATTATAAAAAACAACAGATTACCAGTAAACTTGGTGGAAGGGTGTGGTCTGTGAACCAGATGGGGGGGGGGGGGGGGGGGGTCCTCTTTCACAGACATGTTCAGAGGACTGATGTTTACCAGTGTGTGGAATTTGGTGCAGATCACCAAATCAACATGAGTCTCTAGTGGATTTCAAAGTGGTTTCATAAGGAGCGTGTTGGTTCTTGGTGGAGGTCTGAGCTCTTTGAGTGATTCTGAGAGATTAGTCACCAACTTCAAGCTGTGTCCTAATGCAGAAGCCACATTAGAGGAAACTAGATCCTCTTCAGAGCAGGTCCCAGTAGAAACAGTCTCTTACTCTGTGTGTGAGGGTCCAGGTTCATTACTGAAGTTTGGAGGAAGACCTCCTTTGGACCAGTCACTCTTCAGAGACAGACAGCTGGACCCTGGAGACTCTGCTCTCAGTCTGTGGTCCTGACCTCTGCAAACACAAACATGTTTTTATTCAGAACACATCATTCACTGGTTCATTCTGTGAGGATTCAGTTTGGAGCTTCACATGTTTGTAGCAGGTCTCTTACTTTGTGGTTGAGGGTCCAACTTGCTCTGAAGTGTCCTCGTCCATGTTGCACCGGCTGCGGCTCAGTTGTGGTTCAGGCCACGCTGCTCTTCTAGATATTAAAGGTCTGGTCTATTTCCTACTGGTTCTGCGCTCAGTTTACAGCAGAACACAGTGAAATGATCTTTCACACCAGTTTCAAGGTTTATCTGTTGAAAACATCACAAACACAAATATTTAAAACACTTCCTGTAGCCTACCCATTTCAAAATAAAAGCACTCCAGCGTTTCTGTCCACTGAAATTATTGATTTATTTTTTTAATGTTTTATTGTGAAATAGAAGCAGGGCTTCATAGTTTGTAGTACTGGTATTTATTTGAGTACATAGGACTTCTTATATACAAGAAAATACACATCAGTGTCACGACTTCAGGAAAGGAGATGGACCCAGTAGCAGAGGTATATAACAAAAGGTGTATTTAATACAAAAAGAGATTTTAACTTAACAAAACGCAAAACAAACACTAAAGGAATTGAAACACTGAAAAGACATGAACTGGAACAAGAAGACAAAACCACAAGTCTTACTAGACTCAGGAAAAACAGCAACATGGAACACAGCAAGAACCGCAACATGGAACAAGGCTTGAAAAACAGACAACCCGACAGAGGACAAGGGGAAAGACAGACAGGGAAGGCAGGGGTAATTGGCCACAGGTGCAACACATGAGGAGTTAGAAACACAATCACCAAGACAGGAAGTGAAGACAGAAACCACCCACAAGGAACAGAGACTACAAAATAAAACAGGAAACAGAAAACACAGAGACAGAAATACACAAACTAAACTGACAGAACCTGGCAATCAGAAACCTCAGGAAGGACTCTCTTCAGGAATCGGGACAAACAAGTTCATAAACACACCCAAGGACACACACACAGACACACACACACACACAGACACACACACACACATACACAAACACACACACACACTCAGGTGACTGTAACATATGATTGTGAAAACGCGTTGTGTTATTAAGCACTTGATGAACAGATGAAGATAAAAAGTTAAACTGTGAGTTAACTCTGTTAATTAGTCCTTTGAAGCTCTTTGATCCAGACCTGCTGTTCACATCTGTCTCTGGGATCCGATCACATGACGTCTGTCACCAGGTGTGAACTGACAAACTTAGAGTCATGTGATCAGCAGACGGATGGTAACAGCAGGTGTGAGAGTGACACAGTGAAACTTTCAGAAAGTTGTGTTCACACTCACCTGCTCACTTTCCTTCCTTCTGCTCGTCCAGGTGAAAATGGAGTCTGACCGCTCCCTGTTCTCAGGCTCCTCCTCCCTCTGGAACCAGTTCACTCTTGAAAACATCCAGTTCATGAAGATGAACATGTCATTTCATGTCAGCAAAGAGCCAGAGCACCTGGCTGCAGACAACATGGTTTTCCCATCAAGTCTAAACTGGATGAACTAGAATTCCACCATAGAAACTACTTTCTATGAAAACAAGAAATAAAACTGATGTGAGTGTAAATTATATTTCACAGAAAACTTGACCAAAGCCTTGATCATCTTTTCATTGGATTTATTTGACATGTAAGTTGTGATTTAGTGTTTTATTCACATACAGTATAAAACAAGTTGAGAGAGAGAGAGCTGACCTGTGCTGCCCCCTGGTGTTCACACGTTTTTTTTCTGCAGTGAAACAACAGAGTTTAAAAAGTTTTTTCGTCTGTTTTATTGATTTTATTGATCTAGATGTTTTACATTGTTAGTTTCTAAATTATAACAACTAAACTTGTTCTATTTTAACTTTCTACCTCTTATCAAATGTCTTTAAATAAAATGTTATTAAAGTATATAGTAATAGTTATTTTAATTCCATTTATAACATTTCTCAGGTTGAAAAGCACCAAACTGCATAAGATATTTAAATATCAGCTATTTTAACTTTATATTTTCATGTGTTAAATGTTTTTTTATCTATCTGAGAAATGACTGCACTTTGTTTTACAAAGATCATAAAGTTTATTACATTTCTTTAAATGCAGAATACGTCATGCTTTTATTTTGACACCAAAACAAACCGAAGAGCGACTTTACAAAAACGATCGTCGTCACGGTCGTGATGTCATCGGTCGTGATGTCATCGGTCGCCACGAGTTCAGATGAGACAGGAAGTCTGTTCACCATGAGGGCGGCTGATATAAAAACATCTTGTAATAACAACGTTGTAATACCAAGAGAATAAAGAAGTCGAAACTCAATCAAATTTAAGTCGTAATATCACAAGAATAAAGTCGTAGAGACACAGAAACAATTTCACAAGAATAAAGTCGTAATATCACAATGACGTTGGAATATCGTGAGGATAAATTCAGACTTTCTTCTCAATCGCGACTTTAATCTCACAACATTACGACTTAAAAATGCAGCTGATGTTACGTCGTAGCTACGAACATGAGAACGACCGAAGAGATGAAGAGTGAACAGCAGCTGTGGTAAAACAACAGAGTCACGAAAACCATCATGTTCAGGTTTCTCTATTCACGCTGCGGACACAACCAGGACCAATCACACGCCTGCGTTTATAAAACAAGAACAAAACATACAAACTAATTTCTACTGAAACAAAACAAGGAAAAACTTCCAGATACTTCACTCAGTACACGTACATGTAGTACACGTGTACTCTGGTGTACTCCCTCAAATCAAACCAGGCATAACGATCACAACATCAACAACTAAATTATCAACCATGTGTCACATGACGTGGAAATGATGCCGACATAGATGAAGATGTAAATAAAGATGGACGACACGTCTCCACTTCCTGCTGTTCTAATAAAAATGAAGCCAAGTATCTCAAATACAAACGCTGCCATCTTGTGGTGATGACATCACTTGTGCAGCAGTGATCGTGGAGTAGAGGCGTGGTTTTAAAGTCCCGCCTAAATCTACACTCGACCAATCACAAGGCGATTTCATCTGTCAATCATGACATGGTCATATAAAGACAGGCTGAGACGTTGTGATGACAGCTGAGACTGGCTTCTGATTAGTCGAGCTGATGTATCATCAGCACCACGATCACGAATGACTACAAATTATGTTTAAACCACAAGATGGCAGCGTTTGTATTCAAAATATGTTGTGTTCATTTCTGGAGGAAGTGGAGATGTGTCATCATCTTTGTTTATAATCTATGATTCTTAATATCACAGATTTACGTCACTAAACATGTTTCACTTCCTGTTTGGACGTGAAAACAACCAGAGGACGGACGTGACGTGAATCAGACCCTCGGAGCAGAGACGAAGGTTTTCAGCGACGCTACACGAGTCGACACCGAACACAGAGAAGAATCAACCATTTAATGAAGCTCTCATTCCAAGACACACATCAACCTGTACAGCAAACACACACTTACACAAACACAAGAGAAACGCACACACTCACCAACCAATCGCCGAACTAAACGAGTTCTGAATTCTTTATTGCACTTGAACATGAAAAGTCCATTAGGACCAGATCTTTCCTGCTGATGTTCTCCATCGTTTCATTTGTGCTTCCTGTGAAGACGAGCGCTCAGTGTGTCAGCGGGTTCCTGATTCTGTTTTCTTTACATTCATGTTCTAATAAATAAAACCCACACTGAAACAAACAAAGAGGCCGAGTCGTGTTTATCATGAAGTCGTGTTTACACAGGATTACTGCCTGGAGCTGTGGGTTTACTGTAGAGACCAGTAACTGTACAGTGTTCACCAGAACAACACTGAAGCTGCTTTCATACATGAACTCAACCACGTGTTCCTCACGTGTTCCTTACATGTTCCTGACGTGTTGTGGAGGTGTATGAGAATAAATGTCACGTTCAGCTTCAAAACAGATGTTTTACAGTTTTATCTGTTTCTCTGTGAAAAAGACAAAGAACTTGGATTCCACACACAGACACACAAACACACACACACACACAAACACACTTTCACACACTGTTAATATCTGCATGCAGGACTCGACCTGACTGTCGGTAACCTGTTCCTGTAAACACAATCCAATCAACACTCTCTCTCTCTCTGAATGAAATCAACTGATAAATAATCATGAATAAATGTATTGATCTGCTGTCAGGCTGTTTATATTGAGACATATTGATCAGATATAGAATTTCATTATGATCACAAGCTTTTCCTTATAAGTGGGTTAGGGTTTGTATAAAACGTCCTCGGGTCAGTTTTCTATTAAATATGGTAAAATGTTTATGAAAGTTTCCTCAGAGACTTAAAGATGCTCTGCTCTTCATCGACTCTTCTTCATTCTGTAAATGTCTCATTCACTTTTCTTCTGCTGGTTTCCATTATGTCAAACTGGTGATTTTGTTCTTTTACCTGCACCAAGGACGAGATGTTTCCACCAGTTTGTTTGAAGAGGAAAGAAAAGCTGAGTCATGATTCCAGTGAAGTCGGTGGAAGGATGTTTATTGAGCATTAAAGCAGAGACAAGTAGAAACAGAACTTTTCTCTCTGAGATGTTTTTCTTCTCGTTACATCTGGTTTGTCACAGAGGAAATGATCCATGTGTTTGACTCATAGACTGAATATAAAGGCTTTGACTGGGATGTGCTGCTGTTATACTGCAGCGCCACCTGTGGGTCAAAAGTAGAAAAGCCACCACCGCTCTGCACCTGATGCAGAAATGAAAACGTCCCATTTTTAAGTCCAGAGTTTTGATCTTTTGTGTCAAAGACAAAACTCTGATTTTAAACTCAAAGTGATTTCAATGTGTTGAACTTTGTGTTGAACTAAATCAATTTGTGACGTGAATCCAGGAACTTTAAGATCGTAAACAAACATATACACAGAATGTGGTTCTACACACATGGAGACACACTGAGGGACAAAGGTGGACAATAATAAAGACAAACTTAAACACACTGTATGTGACTCTTTATAGAGGGTTTATATATTCTGCTTGTGTTGTGTCATTTCAATAAACACATTCTTCATGTGAATAAACACAATCGGTGCAGGAAGGTTGCTGGTTTGAATCCGGTTCAGATGGGGTCTTCCTGTGTGGAGTCTGCATGTTCTCCCCGTGTTTTCTCCAGGTGCTCCGGCTTCATCTCACAAACACATGCAGATTAGGGGTTGTGTAGATTGGAGACTACACACAAGCTGCTGCTGCTTCAGCCTCTGGATCCTCAGGACACAGCTCAGCCTCCGTCCACACACACTGTCCTCTTCACACTGTCCTCTTCACACTGTCCTCTTCACACTCACCTCCAGTCATCCATCCTCCACCTGTTGAGAGAAGAAGACATCAGTGTCACAGAGACTCACTTCATCAGCTGTGAGTCAGTGATGCAGCTCATCCAGTAGAAAGAGCAGCAGGGACTTCAGTCCTGTTCAGAGGTGGAGCAGCTTCCTCTCTGCTTCATGTTCACGTGTTGGAATGAACACGCTAAGAGCTCAGTGTGTGTCCTCTGCATGTCAAAGTGCAGAGTGGACACCTGAGAGGTGGATTTACTGCTGTTACAGGTGAAGCCATGTTTCACTGTGTGTTGATGAACATCTGCTTCTGACAAACTGGGACCAGAGGAGACAGATGGACCTCAGCAGAGGTTCTGCTCTGTATAAAGAGCTCCTGGTTACCATGTGATGAGGAGAGGCTTCAGTCCCACTGATCTCAGAGCTGTGACAAAGATCCACCTGATCAGTTCTTCACTGATGAAGTGAGAGGACAAACTGTCTCAGATCAGATGAAGACGACACCGTCTCTGTCCCTCGTGTGAGGCTGTCAGCTGTGGTCCAGCTTCACTTCCTGTTCACATGAAAACAACAACAACTGCCGTCTTCACGTCAACTCAATCACATGATCCCAAGCAGCTTGTGGCTCGTCTGATTGGCCGACTGTTGTCTCTGAGGACAAACACTGACTCTGAGGACACATACTGTCTCACTGTCTCTGAGGACACACACTGACTCTGAGGACACATACTGTCTCACTGTCTCTGAGGACACACACTGTCTCACTGACTCTGAGGACACACACTGACTCACTGTCTCTCAGGACACACACTGTCTCACTGATTCTCAGGACACACACTGTCTCACTGACTCTGAGGACACACACTGTCTCAATGACGATGAGGACACACAATGTCTCTGAGGACACACACTGTCTCTGAGGACACACACTGGCTCACTGTCTCTGAGGACACACACACTGACTCTGAGGACACACACTGTCTCACTGTCTCTGAGGACACACACATGGACCTGTCTCCAGGAAGCTGAGGTCATCTGGTGTTTTGGGGACAGGATGAGTCTGGAGACATTGAGATGTTCTGGGTGAGTTAGAGATCAACTGAACCAACCAGACGTTGATTTAAACTTCCCTTATCCGTCCCTTTAAGGAGAGTGAGCACCACACAACAGTGTAGAGTCACTGTGGTCAGTGGGCGGAGCTTCTATACGGGTTGATCTCCAACTTAACCTGGAGCAGGTTAGCCGTTCATCAGAAGTTACCATGGTGATTGACCTCGTTAAGAAGTGGACGAGCTTCGTAGAACTGAAAAAACTAAACCTGAAGTTAACCTGATAACCACAAATCCTGCTTGGTAGCACAGACCCTGGATCTGTGATACTGACTGTGTTTAGTAACATACTGATGAAAGCAGCGAGGACTGACTCCAACCATCTACTGACCTCAGAGTCTCCAGTCGACAGGTTGGACTCTGCTGTAGATCAAGAAGCTCCTTCACTGCTGAGTCCTGCAGGTTGTTGTCACTCAGATCCAGTTCTCTCAGATGAGAGGGGTTTGACCTCAGAGCTGAAGCCAGAGAAGAACAGCTGATCTCTGACAGTCTGCAGTTCTTCAACCTGGATAAAGAATAAAACTGTAAATTAAACTGAGTTCATGTGTGAAAATAAAGGACTTTGACTAAACATCACTGTCTCTGTTTTCAGACCTGAAGTCTGAGTCAAGTTGTTCTGGACATTTTCTGGAACTTGTCCTGCAGCCTCCTAATAAAGTTTCTGAGTGAGTCCATGTGAGAATAGAGCAGGTGAATGTCCAGAGGATTCACAGAGAGCGAGTGGACGTGTTGAGGACACAAACACGTGAGACGGACGTGAAACCTGAAGAACACAAACATCTCAGGATGAAGAAGAGGAGCCGGACATGTAGAAGACGAAGACGTCCACTTGGAAACACGAGGAGATTCCAGATCTTCTGGTGATGAGGGCCGACGTCGGTGTGGATGAGCTGTAAACAACAACACTGATCTGTCCACAGCAGAGTTTATACGTCATGTCCCGCCTCCTGCTGTTCTACAGGCTCCGCCTCCTGCTGCTCCACCCATTCTTCATATGTGAAAATCAAACTCTAGAAAATGTCCAGACACTATTTTACAGAGTTCATAACTGAAACCAGCTTGAAAGTCCTCGTGTCCTCTGGGTTCAGTTGTTTGTAATATGTAACTTCACCACTAGATGTCTCTAAACATCTTGCTGGACATGTTCAGGAGTCTCCACGTGGACAAGTGGACTACAAGGCGACTCTAGCCCTCGGAAATGTCTGGCCGAATGCAGGGTTTTCAACAATAAATGGACTGCTAAGTATTTATTTGCTGAAGTCGGAGGTAAAGCCGTGTGTTTAGTTTGTGGAGAGCAGATCGCCGTGTTTAAGGATTTCAATTTGAGACGGCATTACGAGACGAAGCACACAGAGAAATACAAAAGCTTGACTGACGCTGAAAAGGCCGGGACATCGGAAGCTTTACTAGCTAAGCTACAAAAGCAGCAAGGCTTCTTTACCAAGCTTCACACATCCAGGGATGCAGCAACCAAGACCAGCTTTGTGACATCTCACAAATAGCTAAAAACAGTAAGCCATTCTCGGAGGGGGAGTTTGTCAAAGAGTGCTTGGTGGACTCTGCAGCACTAATATGCACGGAACAAAAAGAAGCATTTGAGCAAGTCCCGCTATCGAGGCGAACCGTGACGAGAAGAATCGAGGACATTGCGGGGAATCTGGAACTTCAGCTGCAACGTGAAGTGGCCAGTTTTGACTTTTTCTCCTTGGCTTTGGACGAGAGCTGCGATGTCCGTGACACAGACCAGCTACTCGTATTCGTCCGTGGGATAAAGGACTTCAAGATTACGGAGGAGCTGGCAGCACTGCGGCCAATGAAAGGGACAACGACAGGGAGCGATCTATTCACGGAGTTCGATGCATGCATGAACACGCTGGTCTGAAATGGGACAGACTGGCAGGTGTCACAACGGGCGGCTGTCCAAGTCTGACCGGGAAAAATGTCGGACTTTTGAACAGTGTTCAAGATAAAGTGACTGAAATCGACCAGATCAGAAATTGGTATTTTTGCATTGTATCAGCATGTGTTGTGCAAGTCCGTTCAAAAAATGAACCATGTTATTGAAGTTGTCACTAAAACAGTTGACTTCATTAGGGCACGAGCTGAATCACAGACAGTTGGTTGCACTGTTGGAGGAGCATGAGACTGAACATGGGGACAGAGGCTACCACACAGCTGTCAGATGGATCAGCCTGGGCAACATGTTAAAAACAGTATGGGACCTGAGAGCAGGGATTCAAGAGTTCTGCAAAAAGAAAGGCAAGGACATCCCAGAGCTCTCAGATGAGGACTGGATGGCAGATTTAGCATTGGCTGTTGATGTGACTTCACTGATGAATGAACTGAACACCAAACTGCAAGGGCCTATTTGTTAATGAAATGCACAGCCTGGTGAAGGCTTTCATGAGAAAGATGCAGGTTCTTACAAGCCAACTGGAGAGCAACAATCTCACTCACATGCAAACCCTGAAAGAAGCCCCACCATCAGCTGATCATCTTTGCAGGTACTCATCCATGCTAGGAGCACTGCATGGTGAGTTTTCAAGGCGATTGGAAGATCTCAGAATGATCGAGGATGAAATGCACATGATTTCCTCTCCCTTTACCTGTAGTGTGGATAATGCACCCAGTGATGTTCAGCTGGAACTCATTGACCTGCAGACTGATGCGGTACTGGCAGAGCATTTTAAATCAGGATCACTGCTGGATCTTTACTCTTCTTTTAAGGAGGAGAACTTTCCAAACATAAGGAGACATGCTCAGAAGATGTTGGTTCTCTTTGGCTCCACCTACATATGTGAACAAACATTCTCACTGATGAAGTTTGCAAAATCCAGGTATAGATCCTCTCTCACTGATGATCATCTGGCAGCTGTGCTTCGCATCTCCACCTCAGACATTCAACCTGACTTTGATGCACTTGTGAAAGCCCAACAGAGACTAGATCTCTCTCACTGAACTGAAAAAAATCAGACTAGAAATGCTGGCATGTCAAGGCACCAACTAGCATTGAACTGGGACACTTTCTTTGGAGGCCTTTCTCTCAAAATCACAGCTCAGTGACAATCGTTATAATATGATGTATCTTGCTTACTATTTGGAGAACAAAGACAATATTGTGGTGTCTTTAGAAAGCTAATAACCTCTTTCCAACAGTATATGGAACTTAAATAAGTTTTGGGGTGAATGTGCCTGTAACTAACCCTACATGTGTTGTTGTTTATATATATATTGAAGTGTCTTTCTGTGATTTTATTGTAAAAATGTTATATGATTTTATTTTGAAACAGTTCCGGTGGCGTCGCGGTCTTCCTCTGTGGATCAAAACTTCTAGAAAGAGGTTTTATGTTTAGCGACCCTCCGAGGAAGGACAATTTCTTACGGTGTTTCTAAGTTGTTCAAAGTTGTATTAAGGTGTACGGTGTTACAAGGACGGTTTGAATAAACAGAACATCAGTCAAAAAAGACCATCTTTCAGAGGATCTGTTACAGTGCCTGAAAATGACACTAATAGAATGAGTCACAAATGGTAAAAACGTTTAAATTTTGTTTGTTTTGGTGTTTCTGGATGAATATTTTGCAGAAATGGTTATCCTTCAGGGATGAAATCAAGCCCAAGTCACACCCCGCGCTTTTTCATTGCTTAATCATAACATGCAGTACTCTTACCAGTCTTACCAGCTTGTCAAAACAATGCTATATACTGCTTTTATAAAGAATATAATTAATATTATGCAGAATTGAGTTCAGCCTTTGGCCTGGCCCCCCAAAATATTTTCTGTTTCTCATGTGGCCCCATGGAAACAATAATTGACCACCCCTGGTCTAAGGTATTGGAAATCCCCTGACTAGGTGTCTCACTGCTGTGATACTGTCTATCTGACAGGATGGAACCCTTATTTGGTGATGGTTTTCTTCTAACTGGTACCGGGGAAGGAGGGACACAGCAGATAAGACATAGATGATGATCTCATGTCTTTCACGTCTATGATGTCTTCTTTTTTTCATATCATCTCTTATGTGACGCCTCTTTGTATAAGTTCTGGCTTTTGGAACTTGCAGCCAGTTGTTGTTGTTCCATTTTGAGCCCCTGTGCTTGTTAACTCTGCAGAGCTTATTTTTATAAAGACTCAAAAGCAACTCCGGTCTGAGAATTTCATTATTTCAAATCTCAAGATGAATTTCCATCACAGTATGAAGAGGAATTATGTTAAACTAGAATAAAGTGAGATAAATTGTGTATAACTGCTGTTCTATAGATATGAGATCTACAAAAGTCAGTCAGTGAACTGACCTCAGAGTCTCCAGTCGACAGGTTGGACTCTGTAGAAAACCACACAGCTCCTTCACTCCTGAGTCCTGCAGGTTGTTGAGTCTCAGATCCAGTTTTCTCAGATGAGAGGGGTTTGACCTCAGAGCTGAAGCCAGAGAAGAACAGCTGATCTCTGACAGACTGCAGTACCCCAACCTGGATAAAGAAATATGAATTTAGAATTAGGGCTGTGAAATGATTAACATTTTTAATCAAATTAATCACAGGTTTCTATGGATTAATCATGATTAATCACATTACCGATTTTCTCGGTATATTTTTGTGAAAACAAAAAGATTTATGATAAAAGACGGATATATACATTTAACATGTTTTCTTTTTATATTCATAAATAAACAAAACAACGGTGCTGCAACTCAGCAGTTCTTTAGCAGTTCTCTTTGCTATTCCATATGGAACATTAATATAATCTTCATCCTAAACCGAATTCGGGCTCCTTAGCCATTGTGTGGTTGAATAAAACTTTTTTTTTAAATCAAACAGAAATTATTTTAGCTTCTTAGCCATAGGATGGTTGACATTTTTTATATTTTTTGTCAAACAACCATTAACCACACCATGACACAATCTAATGCCTCTAAAGGCCCTCTTAGCTAGTCGTTCTTTAGCCAGTTGGTGAGGCAAACTAACTTGTTCAAATTCTCTGACAGTAAAGCTGAACGCTTCTTTTGCACAATGTGTCCTGCGAGTGAGTCTGGTTTGGCGCATTCCACTTGAACGCCCCTCGCCGAGCAACACATGCTTCGCGTTGCGGTGGTTAGGCGGGTATTGCTACGGTGACGATAACGTCTTCCCACATAGTGTACATATCACCTTGGTTTCATTGAATGTTCGATTTTTGTTTTTTTGGAACACGATCTTCCCGTCCAGAAGGTTCATCAGAATTATCCATGTTGTTTGTTTGAATGGCAGCTGCCATCTGACTGCATTAGAGCGGCGACTAGTGCAGATTGGGTGGCGGAATTGGATGCTGCGCATGCGTTAAAAAACCCCCCGAATTAATCCTGTAATTTAATCATAACGCGTTATTTTTCACAGCTCTAATTAGAATGTGTCCTCCTGTTGTTGTGGATCGTCATCATGTCAACACAGACTCTCAACATGCTGCTGACCTCAGTCCAGTCTGTGACCTGAAGATAAATATCAGATCAGACATGTTGGACCATTGTTTCATTCATCAGCTTCTTCTCTGTGTGATGGTCACTGAGCAGGTTTGTGTAATTAAACACTGTTTAAAGTAGGGATGGCTCCTGACAGTCACTTCCTGTTTGTTTCTATACTTATCAACTGTCCAACGTGTTTCAATAAGAATGTGTCTTATTTTGAAAACCTGAGGAGGACGAGTGCTCGGCCTCAGTCCACATGTTATTTACTGACACTTTCTTAGTGATCAGGAGCAGGTGAGTGCAGGTGAATGGAGTTGATGAGGTGGACGTGACTGACAGGCTGGGTGAGTGACAGATGACTGAGGGACAGTGAGCAGAGCAGAACTGAGACAATTTAAATAAATAATGACCCAATAAGAAAGAAAGTCTGAAAAGTGAAGAAGGATTTAAGGACCTCAGAGTCTCCAGTCGACAGTTTGGACTCTCCAGTCCAGAACTCAGCAGCTTCACTCCTGAATCCTTCAGGTCGTTTGCACTCAGATCCAGTTCTCTCAGATGTGAGGGGTCTGACTTCAGAGCTGAGGCCACGACTTCACAGTGAGTCTCTGAGAGGTAACAACCACCGAGTCTGTAATTAAAGAAAATATCAAATCTGTGAGAATTAAATCAGAAAACACAACATTCATACAAAACGTGATCATGTGACCCTCACCCTGGTAAATCCCCTCTTTGTTAAAAACTCCTCAAGAGAATCCTTTCAATAATCTCCCTTGCACCCCCACATGGTCGTATGTCTGAATCCTCAAACTCCAGCACAATGATCACATTGGATTTCACTCTCCACATCTGATCTAGTTGAACTCATATGAGAACAATGAGAGTATATGAATACATAATTATTACATTACATTACATGTCATTTAGCTGACTTACATTTTTAGTACACTCAACATTCATGAGGGGCCACTTAGGGGGTCAGTATCTTGCCAAGGACACCTCGACATGCAGGTGGGGGGAGTGGGATTTGAACCAGCAACCTTCTTGTTGCATAATGCCGACTCTACCCCCTAGGCCACACCGCCCGCCCCATAATAATAACTTTATTACACACACACACACACACACTAAGGATGCAACAATTAATCGACGTTGACATTAATCGATGTCAAAAATAGTCGCCGATGAATATAATAGTCGATGATGTGTTGGTTACGTCATAGTGTGTGTTTTTCAGCTGAACTAAACGTTGTGTTACCGGCTGATGGAAGCAGCTGAGGAGTGAACCATCTCACTCTCTTCCTGATCTCTGAACATCGCGCATGTGCAATAGCAACAAAACACGGACCAATGGCATCGTGCAACACCATCGTGTACCAGGAAGTCAAAAGTATGGGAGAATTTTACCATTAACATAACCCGAAGAAAGACTAGCTGAATATTTGTACGTGGACCTAGCCTTCCATGGAAGCAGGTTGGTTATGGTCGAGCATTTGAAGAGACGGCACATTGGACATCGTAACGTAGACTCGCCTCGGTAAGTTAGCGTGTTATCTAGCTTGCTTTTTTATATTGGCACTTTGCCTGTCCTTGGTTTTAAATGGACAAAAACTTGATTTTTCTTTGTTTTTGTATCAATAGTTGCCGCAAAGTTTATTAAAAAAGCATTGTTGAATAAAGTATTGATCTTTATTTTCAATCAAAGCTAAATTTAAAAGCTGATAAATAAGAGCAATGGAGAATTTGTGTGATTCATAATCAGATCAGTCGATTAATCGTTTCAATAATGGATAGATTAATCGTCTATCAGAAAAGTCGTTAGTTGCAGCCGTAACACACACACACACACACACACACACACACACACACACACACACACACACACACACACACACACACACACACACACACACACACACACACACACACACACACACACACACACACACACACACAAACAAACAAACAAACAAACACACGTTATTGATCATGTCTGGACTCACAGAGCCTTCCTGCAGTTCCTCACAGCTGGGATCAGTCTCAGTCGACCCTGGTCTGATGTGTTGAACTCCTCCAGGTCCAACTCATCCAGAACCTCCTCTGACATCTGCAGCATGTAGGCCAGAGCTGAGCAGTGGATGACAGAGAGTTTCTCCTCTGATCTGTTCTCTGACGTCAGGAACTGTTTCATCTGCTGATGAACTGAGTGGTCGTTCATCTCAGTCAGACAGTGGAAGATGTTGATGCTTCTGTCAGGAGAAATGTCACCACTCTTCATCTTCTTCAGGTTTTTGATGACTCTCTGGTTGATCTCTGGATTGTTCCCTGTCCGACCCAGCAGGCCTCCTAAGACTCTCTGGATGATCTCTGGATTGTTCCCTGTCTGACCCAGCAGGCCTCCTAAGACTCTCTGGTTGGACTCCAGACTGAGGCCGTGAAGGAAGCGAACAAACAGGTCCAGATGACCATTTGTACTGGTGAGGGATTTCTTCATGGTTCTCTTCAGGAGGTCATTCAGGGAGAAGGTACCCCATGTGTTCCCATATGGTCCTAAGAAGTTTTTGAGTTCTTCTGTGTTCCCCTCGGTGTAACAGTGGAACATGTAGACTGCAGCCAGAAACTCCTGAACGCTCAGATGAACAAAGCAGTAGACTGATTTCTGGAAGATCACACACTCTCTTCTGAAGATCTCAGTACAAACTCCTGAGTACACCGAGGCCTCTGTGACATTAAGACCACACCGCTCCAGGTCTTCTTGGTAGAACATGATGTTTCCTTCCTCCAGATGTTTAAGTGCCAGCCTCCCCAGCTTCAGGAGAACGTCCCTGTCAGCCTCCGTCAGCTGCTGTGGACTCGTCTCATGTCCTTCACCGTACTTGTTGTTCTTCCTCTTTGTCTGAACCAGCAGGAAGTGTGAGTACAGGTCAGTCAGGGTCTTGGGCAGCTCTCCTCTCTGGTCTGTGGTCAACATGTGCTCCAGAACTGTAGCACTGATCCAGCAGAAGACTGGGATTTGACACATGATGTGGAGGCTCCTGGACGTCTTGATGTGTGAGATGATTCTGCTGCACAGCTCTTCATCACTGAACCTCCTCCTGAAGTACTCCTCCTTCTGGGCCTCAGTGAAGC
The DNA here is from genome assembly GCF_947347685.1 of Pleuronectes platessa. NCBI lineage: Eukaryota > Metazoa > Chordata > Actinopteri > Pleuronectiformes > Pleuronectidae > Pleuronectes > Pleuronectes platessa. The sequence continues at coordinate 826,716 of NC_070627.1, forward strand.
CTCGTACTTCTGTGACCCTGTCAACACATGCAGGAGGGATCTGATTGGCCGCCGCAGGTCTGGAGGTTATCCAGACGAGAGCCGAGGGAAGCAGATTCCCCCGGATGAGGTTTGTCAGCAGCACGTTGACTGATGACCTCTGTGTGACCTCAGACACAAGCTCCCTGTGGTTGAAGTCCAGAGAAGGTCTGCTTTCATCCAGGCCGTCAAAGATGAACAAAGGTTTACAGACAGCGAGCGTCTCTGCCGTGAGCTTCTGTAACGCTGGATGGAAAACATGGAGCAGCGTGAGAAGACTGTGCTGCTGGTCCTTCACCAGGTTCAGCTCCCTGAACGAAAGCACAGCCAGCAGACCCACATCCTGGTTCTCTAAACCCTCTGCCCAGTCCAGAGTGAACTTCTGCACCGAGAAGGTTTTTCCAACGCCAGCGACTCCGTTGGTCAGGACGACTCTGATGCTGCTCTGCTGGTCAGTGGAGGCTTTAAAGATGTCGTGGACCTTGATGGGAGTGTCCTGGAGGATCTTCTTCTTTGAAGCCGTCTCAAGCTGCCTCACCTCATGTTGAGTATTAACCTCTTCACTCTGTCCCTCTGTGATGTAGAGCTCAGTGTAGATCCTGTTGAGGAGGGTTCTACTTCCTGTTTCATCACTTCCTTCAGTCACATGTTCACATCTCCTCCTCACACTGAGCTTATGTTCATCTGAAACCTCCTGCAGACCACGATCTGCTGAAAGACAAGAAACAATGTGAGAGACAGAGAATCTGAGAATCTGCTGATTGTTTTCATCAGATACAAAAAAACTACAGAAAATAAAAGCTTTTTAACTTTGTGCTTTTCTAACGATGTTAAATGTTGATGCTGTTTGAAGGAACAAAATAAAACCACATGTGCTGTTGTCAGAAGTGAAGACATCAGCAGACACATGTACAGTGCTGCTCTGACCGGCTGTCTGACCTCCAGCTCCTGTTCTGGATCTTTGTCCACACTGGGGACAGGAGGAGTCTCCTGAAGAACCAGACTGGGCCCAGTATGAGGTGATGCACTGTCTGCAGAACCAGTGTCCACAGCTGGTGGAGACTGGATCCTTCAGGACGTCCTGACACGAAGCACAGCAGGACGACTGCTCCTCCTCAGAAACATGACTCCTCTTCCTCTCCCTGTGAAGACATGTCCTGATAACTCACATGTCACAGTCACAGGTTGTCATCACTTCTGTCAAGAAAGTTTTGTTTTCACCCAGTATGTTTGTGTGTTGGTTGGTTCGTTAGTGGGATTATAAAAAACAACAGATTACCAGTAAACTTGGTGGAAGGTTGTGGTCTGTGAACCAGATCGGGGGGGGGGGGGGGGGGGGGGGTCCTCTTTCACAGACATGCTCAGAGGACTGATGTTTACCAGTGTGTGGAATTTGGTGCAGGTCCAAATCAAAATGAGTCTCTAGTGGATTTCAAAGTGGTTTCATAAGGAGCGTGTTGGTTCTTGGTGGAGGTCTGAGCTCTTTGAGTGATTCTGAGAGATTAGTCACCAACTTCAATGAAGCTGTGTCCTAATGCAGGGGCCACACTAGAGGAAACTAGATCCTCTTCAGAGCAGGTCCCAGTAGAAACAGTCTCTTACTCTGTGGGTGAGGGTCCAGGTTCATTACTGAAGTTTGGAGGATCTCCCATGGACCAGTCACTCTTCAGAGACAGACAGCTGGACCCTGGAGACTCTGCTCTCAGTCTGTGGTCCTGACCTCTGCAAACACAAACATGTTTTTATTCAGAACACATCATTCACTGGTTCATTCTGTGAGGATTCAGTTTGGAGCTTCACATGTTTGTAGCAGGTCTCTTACTTTGTGGTTGAGGGTCCAACTTGCTCTGAAGTGTCCTCGTCCATGTTGCACCGGCTGCGGCTCAGTTGTGGTTCAGGCCACGCTGCTCTTCTAGATATTCAAGGTCTGGTCTATTTCCTTCTGGTTCTGTGCTCAGTTTACAGCAGAACACAGTGAAATGATCTTTCACACCAGTTTCAATCTTTATCTGTTGAAAACGTCACAAACACAAATATTTGCAACACTTCCTGTAGCCTACCCATTTCAAAATAAAAGCACTCCAGCGTTTCTGGCGACTGAAACTATTGATTTATTTTTTAAATGTTTTATTGTGAAATAGAAGCAGGGCTTCATAGTTTGTAGTACTGGTATTTATTTGAGTACACAGGAGTACTTATATACAAGGAAATACAGTGATCACATCAGAAACCTCAGGAAGGATGTAGTTACATTATTTGTCTCTCTCTCTCTCTCTCTCTCTCTCTCTCTCTCTCTCACACTTTACGTCGACAAACTACGAATTGCATCACTTCCTGTTTTTCTAAGCTCACAGGAATCAGGACAAACAAGTTCATAAACACACCCAAGGACAAACACACAGACACACACACACACACATACACACACACACACACACACACACACACACACACACACTCAGGTGACTGTAACGTATGATTGTGAAAACACGTTGTGTTATTAAACACTTGATGAACAGATGAAGATAAAAAGTGAAGCTGTGAGTTAACTCTGTTAATTAGTCCTTTGAAGGCTCTTTGATCCAGACCTGCTGTTCACATCTTGGGATCCGATCACATGACGTCTGTCACCAGGTGTGAACTGACAAACTTAGAGTCATGTGATCAGCAGACGGATGTTAACAGCAGGTGTGAGAGTGAGACTGTGAAACTTTCAGAAAGTTGTGTTCACACTCACCTGCTCACTTTCCTTCCTTCTGCTCGTCCAGGTGAAAATGGAGTCTGACACTTCCCTGTTCTCAGGCTCCTCCTCCCTGTTGAACCAGTTCACTCTTGAAAACATCCAGTTCATGAAGATGAGTGTTCGATGTATGAAATGATCCAAGTAGAAACAGTACCAGTGTTTGACCACAAGGTGTCAGCAAAGAGCCAGAGCACCTGGCTGCAGACAACATGGTTTTCCCATCAAGTCTAAACTGGGTGAACTGGAATTCCACCATAGAAACTACTTTCTATGAAAACAAGAAATAAAACTGATGTGAGTGTAAATTCTATTTCACAGAAAACTTGACCAAAGCCTTGATCATCTTTTCATTGGATTTATTTGACATGTAAGTTGTGATTTAGTGTTTTATTCACATACAGTATAAAACGAGTTGAGAGAGAGAGAGAGAGAGAGAGAGAGAGAGAGAGAGAGAGAGAACTCTAACTCTATAACTTACCCTAACCCTCTAAGGAGGTTATGTTTTCCTCTGTTTGTTTGTTGATTTGTTTACAAACAGAAGAAGTCCCTGAATCTGAGTGTGAATCCAAATCAGACCATTTTTAAATGTTTGTGTTAAACTCTCACTTCTCAGGTTGTTAACAAAGTAGAAGAGAAGTTTAAAATCTCTAAATAAAACGTGAAAAAGTTCAGATAAATAACAGCACGTGAGCGCCCCCTGTCTGTCAGATATATTAGTGAAGTCTCCTCACAGTTTGACCAATCAGACCATGTGACCTAATGTTTTATTGACCTGTGCTGCCCCCTGGTGTTCACACGTTTTCTGCAGCGACAACAACAGAGTTTAAAAATCAGAGTTAAAACTAATTCTTGTTTTTTTGTCTGTTTTATTGATTTTATTGATCTAGATGTTTTACATTTTTAGTTTCTAAATTATAACAACTAAACTTGTTCTATTTTAACTTTCTACCTCTTATCAAATGTCTTTTAAATAAATTGTTATTATAGTATATAGTAATATTTATTTTAATGCCATTTATAACATTTCTCAGGTTGAAAAGCACCAAACTGAATAAGATATTTAAATATCAGATATTGTAACTTTATATTTTCATGTGTTATATGTTTTTTTATCTATCTGAGAAATGACTGCACTTTGTTTTACAAAGATCATAAAGTTTATTACATTTCTTTAAATGCAGAATACGTCATGCTTTTATTTTGACACCAAAACAAACCGAAGAGTGACTTTACGAAAAACAATGGTCGTCACAGTCGTGATGTCATCGGTCGTGATGTCATCGGTCGTGATGTCATCGGTCGCATCACAGCACGCCACGAGTTCAGATGAGACAGGAAGTCTGTTCACCACGAGGGCGGCTGATATAAAAACATCTTGTAATAACAACGTTGTAATACCAAGAGAATAAAGAAGTCGGAAACTCAATCAAATTTAAGTCGTAATATCACAAGAATAAAGTCGTAGAGACACAGAAACAATTTCACAAGAATAAAGTCGTAATATCACAATGACGTTGGAATATCGTGAGGATAAATTCAGACTTTCTTCTCAATCACGACTTTAATCTAACAACATTACGACTTAAAAATGCAGCTGATGTTACGTCGTAGCTACGAACATGAGAACGACCGAAGAGATGAAGAGTGAAGAGCAGCTGTGGTAAAACAACAGAGTCAATAAAACCATCATGTTCAGGTTTCTCTACCAGTGGTGGAAAAAACTGATCCTTAACAAACATAAAAATACTTGTTTAAAACTTTCCTGAAGTGAAAGCAACATGAACATGAAGTAGAACAGAAAGTGCTCCTCCTCGGACACTGAGTGTTAGAAGAGAATCAGCCTTGGTGTGTGAGCTGTGTATTTTCACTCAGTCGATAAGTTCTGAGCTGTTCAATGTGAAAAAACCTGAATCTTGTAAAGTCTCGATTGTTTAACGTTGATCCTGAAAACAATTCTGTATTTTTTTAAGTGTAGTGAGAATATTATTATAATTTCAAATCAACTTCTTTAAAAGTATTTTTCTTTTACTTTTGAGAAAAACTTAAAGAAATCAAAGAAGGAAATGACGTCATGATTTAGAAGATTTTTCGTTTTCTAAAATAACATCTGCAAATAAAACAAACATCTGTTGAACAAAGTAAATGTAGTGGAGGAGGGTTGAAGAAGTTCAAATGAGGTGCAGCAGCGCCCCCTCCTGGAACAACCCAGTAACTGCAGTTCTAACATCACAGTGAGTTCAGTGTTTGTTTCCATATATTTTCATTGTGGTTTGATCTTCAGCAGATTTACAGATCAGCTGCTGAGTTGATGTGTGAGCGCGTGAGGATCGAGGAAGAAGACGTTCTGCAGCGGATCTGATGAACACACAGATTTCTCCAACGTGGCGGTTCACAGCGTTCAGGCCCAAAACTCAAACTTCTGGAGTGAAGACTCGGATTCTTCCTGTGAAGCCTCAAATATCAAAAATCAAGTTTTGAAAGTGTTTACTTGTTATCAATGAAATAATGAACAGACTAATTGATGGAACCATCTTCAGATTAATAAACCTGCCTTCTCCTTTCTACCTGCAGATGCTCAACCACACTGAGTTTATATTTTAGAACCAAACCTCCACGTGTTTTGAATATTTCTTCTGAACCTTCACACATTGAGCTGCTGGTGTTGAGTCCTGGACTCCTGGTGTCACTGAGCGTTTCCTGCTGCTGGAAACCAGCTTCAGGTTTAAAGAACCTCTCCACTACACACGTCCTCATTATCCTCTCACAACAAACCTGTTGTTCAGGTAAAAGAACTGCACAACATTTACGTTTCCAACATTTCACATCAACAACAATCGTCTCCATCTTTTATTTTTTAAATCTTTAGTGTCAAGTTTTTCATTCAATAACATCTTGGTGGAAAAACTCTGTTGAAACCAGTTGTATTTAAAAATAGTGTCTTGGTACTAAATGCTGATGTTAGAAAAATAAAGTGAACACAAGAGTTAGAATTAGTGTTAAAGACTTGAACTGTTCCAGAGGTGAATTCAACTCAATGACCACACGCATGTCGTTGGTATGTTTGTGTGAATTCATCTCCTCAAAGACACTTTGTGGTTTTATTCAAACTAAAAGCTCCTGAGGACGAGCTTTGCTTTAAGAGACGGAACTAAACGTGTGAAGCTGAGGCAGCAGATGAGAAGAAAAACAGAGAATGGCTCAAAAATGAGGAATCCATGTTTTAAAACTGAATAAAAGTCGAGCTACCATATAAAACCAGAGCCGGTGATGTCATCCCACCTCGTCCCAGTAGATCACAAACAGAGACATCCCACAGCAGATTGAAAAGGAAGCAGACATTTTAATATAAAACTTGTTCTTTTCTTTTCCTGCATGCAACACACACTCGCACTGTAGAAGTGGAATGGTTGAACTGATAAAAACACTGTGAAGAGTAAACAGTCCCAGGGACGGGTCAGGAAATGTTTGTGTGTCTCTACTGGAGCTTTGAACACACAATCAAAACACAACACCTGACGACAGCTGTAACCTGTGAGTTCACAGGACAATCACTTTGTAGAAAACCTCTTAGTCCCACGTGGGTCGGGTGTAAAGAAACAACCTGGTGGATTCAGCTCCATGATAAAACACACATAAAGTTAACAAGCATAAAACCGAGTGTCAGTGTTAGTGTGTGTGTGTGTGTGTGTGTGTGTGTGTGTGCGTCCCCCCGAGGGAGGAGACGTAAAGTGAAGAGATGTAGTGTCAGTCGCTGTGTTCAGTTCATAAGACACAGAATAAAAAAAGAAGATGCATCTTTTTAAAAACACGGAAGTCTGTGGTCGTCCGGCGAGAGAGTATGTGTGTGTGTGTGTGTGTGTGTGTACTGTGATGAATCAATTAGTGTCGGTGACAATCACAATCACCATGTGCTCCTCGTCCAGATGACCCACAGTCCTCTTGGCAGCCTGCAGGTACTGCTGAGAGAACTCCCCGGGGGGGAAGGCGTACAGCATGGCCCCGGGACCCCCCCCCTTCGCGGCCGGGAGGCTCACGACTCCGGCCGCCTCCTTGTTCCGCAGGTAGGTCACCAGGTGGCGCAGCAGGCGCACCTGCAGGCCCGGCTCAGGGGCCGGGGCCTGGCGGTCCACGGGGCCCTGGAGGGCCAGCAGGATGGCGAACCCGTCGGGACGTCCCAGCTTGATGCGGCGGGACACCTCGTCCAGCCGGGTCTGGTCCATGCGGAGCCGCTGGGCGATCTTCAGCTGGCTGGGCTGCTTGTGGCTCTGCTGCTTCAGGGTCTCCTTCATCACCGCGCTGAAGAACGCCGGCCCCCCCTCCAGCAGGTGCAGCTCCGTGGGGAAGCTGCTGTTCTTCAGGGCGAAGAAGCCGTGCCAGGTTTTGGAGAGCGAGGCGTGGGCGAACTCGGACAGCGTGCTGGGAGAGGAGGAGGTGTCCGTGGGGGGGGCGGGGGGGCTGGCAGCGATGACCTCGCTGGTTCGCTGGTGATGGTTGTTGAGCTGCACGCTGGACGACCTCTTGCCGTGGTGGCGAGCAGGCGCTGGCTCTTCTTCGTGCCCGGCGGCGTGGCGGCCCCCGGCCCCGCTGTCGGGGGAGTGGTCTCTGGGCTCGGTGGTGGAGTCGGGGGCTCGAACCCTCGCTCGGTCTGGACTCGCATCTGGAGAGACCACGCCTCCTGGACCTCGGACCCTCGATCGTCCCCTCTCCTTCTCCTTCTCCTTCTCCCCCGCCTGCCGATCAGTGGACAGGCTCCTGCTCCTCCTCCGGCTCCTCCTCTCCTCCCTCTCCTTCAGCCATCGCTCCCTGCTCCTGCTGCGGCTCCTCCCTCCTCTCCTCCCGAATGCTTCCACGCCTCCCGCCCTGCGCTCCAGGCTGCGGGTGGGGCTGGTGGGGTGGTCTCTCTCCAGCACCGGCCTGTCTCTGTCCCTCTGGGACAGGGCGCTGTGGGGGGGCGGGGACGGGCGGTCCCTGGCCCCCCTCAGCTCCCGCTCCAGGCTGCGGTGGCGGCTGAAGGCCTCCCCCAGGAGGTCGTAGCTGGAGGGCAGCGCCACAGGGGGCTGATACCCGGGGGGAAACACCCGGGAGGGGCTTTCCTCAACTTTAGCAAAGTCCACCCTGAGACGCCGCTCGGGCCCCCCCAGAGGGAAGCCCCTCATCTGGGAGCAGGCGGCCTGGGCGGCGTCCAGACTCTCATACTGGATGTAAGCGAAGCTGTCCCCTTTGACATAGTCGATATTCCTGATGCTTCCAAACCGATCGAACTCCCGAACCAGAGCCGCGAGGGAGTTCCCCGGCCCGATGCCGCCCACCCACAGGCGCGTGGTGGGGTTCGCTTTGCCATAACCGATCTTAATGGGGTTCCCACCGATCAGCCGGGCCTGCATGGCCACCTTGGCTCGATGGGCCATGTCCAGGTTCTGGAACTTGACGAACGCATAGGCTCCGCCCTGTCCGCGAGCCGGACGTTTGATCACCACGTCCTCGATGACGCCATACTTCTCGAAGCCCCGCCTCAGCTCCGCCTCGGTGACGTTCCCGTCCAGGTTCCCGATGAACAGGTTGCTGGTCGCCCTCTGGTCGTCCTCGGGCTTCAGGTCCTCCACCACGGGCATGGGCAGGCCGTAGGGTCGCCCCCTCTCGTCCAACATACCGTAGTAGTCCAGCAGCCGGTCCCGGTCCCGGCCCAGCCCCAGGGTCTCCAGGGCGTAGTGTCGGGCTCTCAGGTCCCTGATGCTGCTGACCGCGGGGCCCGGCGGGGACAGGGACCTCGGTCTGTAGGGGGGGTGCAGCGGTAAATACCCGACGTCCGGCGGCGTCACACTCCGCCTCCGGACGTACATGGGCTCGATCTTCAGCGGCCGGTCCCCCAGCACCAGCCTGGAGGACTTGGCGTGCCGGGCCTCCTTGGCGTCCTCCGGCTGCCGGAAATTGACGTACGCGATCCGGCCCAGCTCCGGCGTGTGCGACAGCTTCACGCTGACGTCCCCGAACTTTTTGAACTCGTGGAACAGCGCGTCCTCCACGTCCTCGTCCGGCACCTGCGAGCCCAGGTTGCTGATGAGCAGCGTCTTGTACTCCAGGGTCCCGGGCCTGGCGGCGGGCAGCTCGGCCGCCGCGGTGCGGAGCGGCGGGCGGCCGAGGAGGCTGAGCTCGTGTCGGTGGTGGAGCTCCAGAGCGGCCGCCCGCTCCTCCCGGAGCCGCGGCTTCTCTCGCTCCCTGCTGCGGCTGCGGCGGTGGTAGCCCCGGCTCTCCGCCAGCAGCAGAGCCAGCGGCGGCGGCGGCGGCGGCAGCTCCTCTCTGCGGCCGCTCTCTCGCTCCCTCTCCCGGGTCCGTTTAGCTGCGGCCCTGGACGGACTCACCTCCCTCCCGGCCTGCCGCTTCATTTTCACTGGGGGATGGAGCTCCAACTTTCCGGCGGCTGCAGCGGGGACCGGCCCGGGCAGCGGGCTTCAGGGCTGGGGGGCGATAGGGCGGCGGACACCGGCTCCGGTAGCGACTCGCTCCGGCTGCAGACTCCGAGGATCAGCGTGCGTGGGAATAGAAACGGGACAAACTGGTTTAAAGACATGTCGCCTCACGGACCCGCGCCGCCGCCGCCATCTTGGACAATAGGAATGTGCGCTCTTCTCCTGGAGGGCGGGGCCACTGGGCGCGTCACTACTGACGGCCTTGTGACGTGTCACGCTTTGTTTCAATTTAATTTATTTGTTTTTTTAAATGTTTAAATGAATCTCATCAAATTATATCAAAACTATATTTAGTGTAATTTATTTATTTAAAACTTTACTTATTTAAAATGTTTTCTATTCATAGACATGATGTGAACCACTGACCTGCTGCATTGAGATCTACCTGAAGGAGCAAAACCTCTTTTTAAAAACACTACGAGTAAAACCCCAAACTTAAAATGTATTAAAAGGTAGTGATATTGGATAAGTGTTTCTCCTGCACTAAGCAACTTCTGAATTTAGCATCCGTCTGAGATGGAGCGAATTCTAACTGGATGATTCTTGTTGTTCTGGGTTTGTTCCCTCATGGTTGATGCACTTATTTCAAGTCGCTTTGGATAAAACGTCAGCTAAAAGAAATGTTATGTAATGTTATGCTGATAGTTTTAATGTAGTGTAGTAATTTTATAATAATTTACTCTGAAATGTTGTGTAGAAGACGTACAAGTAGAATCAAATAAATTTGAAATGTGTAATGGGGTCAAATGATGAGATGGAGGTCAAAGTTTAACTTCACTGTTTTTGTTACTCTCATAATTATGTCATACTCTGCATTGTTTGTAAATCTTTGGCCCAGTTAATTCTTAAAAAATTGAGCTAATAGCAATAATCATGTCATATAACCTATGTTTTTATTCTTATATCTGAGTGTACATAATGTATTTTGTATATAAATATATTTATTCTCTTATACCAATGATTTCACTATTCAAATAATTTTCTTTCAGATGCAAGTTAAACTATTTCCACAATAGTGAAACTCAATATATATCGCATTTAATTTTAAATCAACTCTTATGAACGACTGACGTGTTGAAGGAAATAAAACCATCTTGAGGTTTTTCATATTTTAATGAAAAAGTAGAATAGTACAGTTGTAACAAAGGACTGCACCTTTGTTTGAAAGGTCACAGTGAAACAACAGCATATTTTAAGTTTTCATTTCCCATAACAAGTTTTTTTTTAAAGAGTACACGTTAACATCACACAATAAAAAGACTGATCCCTCCTGACACCCAGCAGGCCGGAGCTGAGGGAGACCGTAAAGTTCCACCTGACAGAAACACGTGATTGTTTTTAACTTGTTCAGAAACATGAGTATTTTAACTGAGCTGAACTTGAGATAAACAACAGGTGATGGTGAGTGACAGCAAATATTCACCCAAGGATAAATTTTCACGTATTTATTTAGAATTTCAACGTTCCCATGATCCAATGCCTGACTGGACTGAAGCTGAGAAGCTCAGCATGTCATCAGTTTCAATGTTCACGACATTTAAACTGCTGCAGTACAGAAACGGAGCAAAATAGAAAAAACAATCCCCCAAAACGAAGCAGAAAAACAATCACAGATCAAAAATGAAAGATTCTTAAAAAAGACCCAAATAAATATCTTTCCTAAATATTTTTACTGACAGAGGAAGGACGGCTGAACCTTCCTGAGTCAGAGATTAAGTAGATGTTCCTCAACAGAAGTCAACGATGATCCATATCATCACTGAGGTCAGATTCAGACGTCCAGGGGTTTTCCTGTCAAACTCCAGATAATGTCCAGATGAACCACAGCTTCCCGTAGTGATCGAGTCTGACCCGGACACATTCCTGCTGCTGCTTCACATGAGAAACACAAACTACACAAAATGTCCAGATCACATTGTCAGGACATTTCCCAGAGTTCATATCTGAAAACATCTTTATCGTAATGAATTTAGATTTTAAATTGACCTGTTCTAATAATTGCACGATTGTTTGAGTTGACTCTGCATTGGATTACGGCTGACTCTGTTGACAGAGAACCAAAACTGAAAGACGTGATAGATGCTAAAGTCTTGACTCGTCAGTGGTCAAGAGCCTTTAAAACAGTGTGTAGGATTTAGTGGCACCGTGTGGTGAAAAGGCATATTACACTTTCTTTCCGGGCATGTGGGAAAGTGTGCGGGCGGATGAGAGGCATGGTTTGTCCATTGTGGGCTTCTGTAGAAACATGAGCTCATTGTGAGGTAACAGCTTCTTAGTTAAAGGTCATTATAAACTCAACAACATGAAGATTTAATCTCTTCCAGTAGATCCGTCTAAATCCTACACACGTAAAGCAAACCTTTGACACTGTGGGAAGTGGCCTTCCCTCGTTTTCACACTATGTTTGTACAGGTTCAATAAACGTGGTATAAACTGGCAGTTAGAGAGATTTACAGGTGGATTCTGTTGCCTGTAGGCAGATCTCAGCAAATATTTCCCCAAAATGTCAAACTACTTCTGAGAGTGTCCGATCTCCTGGATGAGATCATCGTGGAAATTAAAGTTTAGTTGAGCCGATAAACAGGAAACCTGACGACCCTCCAGAAGCATGTGTCCGGGGAGGTTTGGCCGTGGCAGCAGACGAGGGGTTTGTCAGTGAGCGAGCTGTAGATTTACAGACCTGGAGTGTGAAGTCCTGGGCAACGGCTGAGCTCAGCTGTGGAGCATTTCCCCCCCGACTTGATGATTCTGACACTGATGGAGATTAAAACCGAACGACCCTCATGTCTCCACTTCCTGTGAAAAGCTTTAAATACGTCACAACACCCGAGCCTCTACATTCCCCTTTAAATTGACTTCCTCAACCATGTAAATCTCGACCCTCACACTGATTTAAAAGTACACTGCAGTGTAGTATACAGTGTGTGTTTGTGTGTGTGTGTACACTACCATCTACACTTCTGAATCTGTGTACAATGACCAGGTGAGTGAATCCCTGTGAATAAAAAAGAAAAAAAGAAGACAGAGACAGAGCTGTCTGCTCCCGGTCCTCAGCAGTCTGGTCCAAATCAAGTCCAAAGTTGTGTGTTTGTTTGTGTTTGGTTTTTATTGCGTTACAGTTCTGTCCGTGCCTTGGCGGCTGCTGGGGCGTACTTGGGCATGAGCTCTGTGATCTTGCGGATGAAGTCGGACTTTTCAGCGCATCCTTTACAGGACTCGTCCCACTCCTCCAGAATCTTCTTCAGATCCTTCACTTTGAGCTTCTTCAGGTCCACTGTGGTGAGGTCCAGCTGTTTGTCTGCAAGAAAAGACACAACATCATCACATGGACACTGTTGAGAAGATTCCTGAATTATCTCTATAGTTGGAATGTTGGACTCGATCTTTTACTAAATTAAAACACAAACTCTGCAGCCAAGCATCCAGGTTTTACCCGGAGATCTTGTCTGAGAACGGCTTTACTGTCGGTAACAGTTCCACCTCCCGGTCCCTGCTCCTACTTTTCACCTTCACAGCCTCTCAATAAAAAGGACACTTTTTCCTTCTTACCATATTTCAGTTCACAGATCTGGCTGTCCTTCTTCTGGAGCTTCTCACAGATCTTCTCCACGGGGGCATGGTAGCTGAGCGGTTTGGAAACTTCGTTGATAATCTTGGTGGCTGCGTCAGCTGTTGCACCGATGTAGTAACACTACACATGAAGAAGACAAATATATTTTACAGGGTTCTAGATTTTGGGTTTCCTGCTGTTAAGATGCATTGAATGAATCTGTGGGAGACGAAGGTGTCGTTCACACCCAAGTGTATTTGGTTCGGTTTAAACAGACTCCAGAGCCTTTTCATATTCAGTTCAGTTGATTAGAATAAAAATATATAACTTGTTTATGAGATGTGACTCCGCCTCCACAGTCTGATCTGTATTTTACTCACGAAGCGGTTTTCTTTCCCCTTCACATCTCTGCAGGTCTTGACGAGCGCCTTCTCGATGTCCGCGCTGTTGAACTTCACATCGTTGTCCTGGAGCGACTTGTAGAACTTCCCGAGGAAGCCGAGGCACACTGGAACAAAGAGGAAAATACACATTAACATATTGAAATCAGAGGTTTGTCCTAATGTTTTCTAAGATCATCTGAGAGCCTAGTCAAACGTTATCTCCTCACAGCAACTTCCTTCTTTGTCCCTAAACCAGGAAACGTTTGGACGACTTGTGGCGGTTCAGAACTCGGCTGTCTGACTTCTCACCCTGATTATTTTAGGGCTGCTTTTAAGATCTTGTTGAGGTGACAGCCCATCTGGTCCTGACTCCTGATTGTATCTTAGATCTGTAAATCCTGTGTGAAGCTTTGTGTAGTGTGAGATCCTCAGAGGGAGAGAGGTCGTCTCACTGCTCCAGAGAGAAGGTTGAGAACTGCAGGGGACAGAGGCTTTGTGTTCGGAGAACGAGGCTGAGGACGACCGGCCCGAGGACAGGAAGCTGAGGACGACCGGCCCGAGGACAGGAAGCCGAGGACGACCGGCCCGAGGACACAAGGTCGAGGACGACCGGCCGGAGGACACGAGGCTGAGGACGACCGGCCCGAGGACACAAGGTCGAGGACGACCGGCCCGAGGACACGAGGCTGAGGACGACCGGCCGGAGGACACGAGGCTGAGGACGACCGGCCCGAGGACAGGAAGCTGAGGACGACCGGCCCGAGGACACGAGGCCGAGGACGACCGGCCGGAGGACACGAGGCTGAGGACGACCGGCCCGAGGACAGGAAGCTGAGGACGACCGGCCCGAGGACACGAGGCTGAGGACGACCGGCCCGAGGACACGAGGCTGAGGACGACTGGCCCGAGGACACGAGGCTGAGGACGACCGGCCCGAGGACACAAGGTCGAGGACGACCGGCCCGAGGACACGAGGCTGAGTCGTCTCTTACGTCCCTAAAACAGAAGCCTCTCCTGATTTCATCTGAGCTATTGATGGCAACTATTCGTGTTGTTATTCGTGACGCTCTTTGTGAAGTGGCATTTAAATAAAATATTCTATAATTTGAGCCTGACCAATTTATTGAGTGACTGATAACATTCATAATAAATAATGCAGACGTGTATTTATGTTGATATTTTATGTGAAAATTATTATTTTCCTAATTCAAGTTTGACATATTTGGTTGTTTTTGTGTTTTCTTTATAGTTATTTATAATAACGTGTTTGGTCAAACTGTAAAAAATATGAAACCTCAAATGTATTTGTCATAAAGGTCTAAAAACATCTTAAGAAACAATGACAATATTTAATGAGTTGATATGTTAGTAATACAAATTATTTTTAATTGCCAGTATCAGCCCCCAGAAATCCATATTGACCAGGCTCAAATTATTATTCAAATCATCAATATTAATATTCCCACAGCCTAATACAATGTCAATGAAACCACTGTAGTCTGTGTGTTCCACAGATTCATAAATTAAACAGAATCTGATTGGTCACAACTATCAATTATAACAATACACACCATTACATAAGCCCAATATATATATCTCATTGTGCTGAGGCTCCTCTTCCACGTATTGGGTCTATATAATCCGGTTTATCAGACTCCTGAACTTCTCCTCACATCTGGATGTGTCGACATCTTCCTCCCACAGCGGAACATGATGTGAAAGCAGATGTTTGAACGCGTGCAGGTTGAAGCTGGTCAGAGAAGCAGATGTGTGAGTCTCTGGTGACTCGTGAGGGAGACACAGTGGATCCAGGAGGAAGATGGAAGAAGATGGAGGAGGTCCAGGTGGGACTGAGATCTCTGTCCACGCTAAGGTCAGGAGATGTTGGACGACGGGTTGGAGTCTGGCTGTGGAAGCTGCTCCACACGGAGAGAGCCGCTGAGCTGTGGCCGCAGGCAGCCATTCATCCGGGGCTAACAGATGCTAACAGATGCTAACACCTACCTTCACACTCTCCTTCCTTCAGAGCGTCGCCGGGAGCCGGAAGCAGCGCGAGGGCGAGAGCCAGCGACAGCCCGCTGAGAGCCAACATGTCCGCACCTGGAGGACGCGTGTTTCTACCGGCCGCTGAGCAGAGGACAGTCCGCTCCCTGAGTCTCTGGAGCCGCCACAGATTCACTACGGACGCCGGTAAAGTGCGATGGTTCCAGACTGGCTTCCTGGTCCACGTCACACTACTCCTGCACTCCATTGGTTCAAAGGCGCGATCACTTCCGTAGTCTCCACGAACTCTGCTCTGATTGGACAGAGATAGAACATTCCGGGAACAACGTCCAGTTGGCGCCCGCTGATTGGTCCACAGCAGCTACACGCTCTCATCGTATGCAAAGAGGAGGAAAGTAGGAAATAAAATAAAAAATAAAAGTTTAGACATGTTTGAGCCTAATTATCGTTTGAAAAAAACAACTGATGGGTCCAGATTCAATCAATCCCATGTTATAGGTCTGATATTCACAGTTTGTCTCATAGATTCTTGTTTTTTACTCAACAAGAGTCAAACTCCAGAGAAACTTAGTGACCAGTGAGTAAAGCTCAGTCCCATGTGAGGATCCTCTCCCAGGACACACACAGATCCTGATGGAACTGAACACATCAACACAACAGGATTCACTACATGAGAAGAACCAGTTTGTAACTTCATGTTTAAGGGTTTCTACATAACGTCTGATGGAGATAAAGGAGCAGATGAACTGAGGAGGTCCTGATGGTAGAAGATGTGAGGAGACATGTTGCATAGAGCGGACATGTCCTGTGTCAGTTTATGATCAAGCCGTCAAAATTTGATTAATTTATAATCACACACAAATCAATAGGGCCTTTGACGCTGCTTGGGCCCTAAATACAAAATTACAAACGAAGCAACAGCGCCACCAAGTGATGAAGCAGAAACACACACGATTCAAAACGAGGAAGAATCAATAGATAAAACATTATTATGATGGTGAACGGATAATCTTTCGTTCTTTCATTATTAGAAAGTAAAATACTCGAGCACTGCATCCCATTTCATCACAACTGTGATATTCATCAAGTTGGACCAGTAGGTAATTATTTGATGTAACGTTATTTTGAGTTTCCCCTCATGTTCCCCATCTTTGTATCTAATTCATACACTTCTTTCTTTTCTCTTTTGATTTGTTTTATCTATCTTATTTACCGATCTTCACGAAATTCGGTTCACACGTGTAGCATGACCAGAAAGGAAAGACACATTTTATTTCACTTAACGAAATAGGAAGTCGTTGTGTGTTTTAACTCCTTGTAGAGCTTTCATCAGATCAACTTAAAAATCTGTGATTGTCATCTCAACAACATGGAGATTAAAACTACCTCGATTTTTGAGTTTTTCTGTGTGTTTCTGTTTTTGGAACATGTTCTCATATGGATTTAATTTATTTACTGTCTGAGTTTTATATAACTGACACAGGCGCACACACACACACACACGCACACACACACACACACACACATATATCCAGGGTGTATACACACACACATCCAGGGGATACACACTTCCACATTCACTTCCACTTCGAAGAAGTATATTTTCAGCAATCAGTGACGTCACGCGTGTGTTTCAGGCTGGTGACGTCAGCAGCGCTGTTGCAGAGTCACTGTTGTAAACAAGAGGCCGCGAGCACTGCGCGTCCCCGTGGACGTTGACGGCTCATATCAGTCTTAATAAATCTGCGACACGGGTCCTGACGGTCACGCGCACTGTTTTCCTCAGAACACGGTTTGCCTTGTGGTTGTTTTTTTAACAGACGTTGTGACTTGTTAGCATCTGCAGCTAGCATCTCGCTCCCGTTAGCATTAGCCTTTAGCCTCCCTGGCTACCAGACCTCCGCGGGCCTGCAGCGGGGGACACGCTCTTTATGCCCAGAGGACATCTTTCTCTCCAGCGACCAGGAGACCGTGAACCGTGAGTATCTGCTCCCGGAGCCTGGAGGTTTACCGACGGCTTCATTCACCACGTCCTGCCGAGAGCTAGCCTGCTAGCTTAGCTCAGCGGCCATACTAGCCTGCTAGCATTAGCATGGAGGAGGGAGTTGTGAAATCTGCTGTTTACAAGCAGAGGTATTGTTGTGGGATTAATAAATTAAACAGTTTCTGTCGTCGACCAACACTAATGATTATCTTCATCACCGAGCAGAGCTCCGATTGTCTTATCGATTAATCGACAGGTTTGTAAAATGACAGTAAATAGACTCGTTTAAATAAGAGCTTAACCCACAGATACAAGTATCACGAATAGATCCACGACGTCCTCACAATGAGAAGCTGGAAGCAGTAAATCATATTCACTCAGTTATCAGAAGAGCTCCATGATCAATTCTCTGTTTAACTGGTTATTGTGTTTAATTCAGTTTCACAGCCAAACAGAATCTAGAGCAGTGACATCAGCAGATATCAGAATGTGTGTTTATAATGTATAGATATTTACACTTACATAATTACATGATAATAAGTGAATACGTGAATAAAACATTTAGACTATTGATATTGGAAACGGACACATATCAAAGGATCAATGACGAACAGATTTTTTATACTAAATAATGATCATGAGTCACAGACAGTCCAGAACAATCAGAACAGCTGATAGAGACGTGTTGGATATGATCAGTTAATGAGCTGTGGTGAATCTGTAGGAAATAGAGTCGGCCTCTCGGATGTGAATCTAGTTTCAGTTTCAACTATGATGGTGCCCTGAAGATCTTTAGTTTTCTCATTATTGATCAAACATTGAATATTTCATCTTGGAAACTTTGACTCAAAACAACAGATCAATGGATGAAGAAAAACAATCACTAGTCGCTGTCCTGAATAATTCTAACATGTTAAACATACATCATTATCAATAAATCCTCATCAGTACAGTTCATGGGCAAAATAAGACATTAGAAAAACGGATGAACATCTAACGGCTTTTAAACCAAATTGATAAACACTTCATCAGCTCGCTAGTTGTTCTTCTTGTGCCTGTTTGAATGAACTTGTTAAGTTTTCTCCTCAGGGTTGTCATGTGTGTACCTGCTGTCTAGGTTCTGTGCCCGTGGAACCTGAGGTCACTGCACATCGACCTGTGTCATGTAAGAGCTGTGGTCTTGTTTCAGCTGGGTGGCTGGTCAGAGCAGCCTCCTCCCACCATGGAGGCAGGAGGGACGGACCGTGAGGAGGAAACTCTGCAGACAGCGTTCAAGAAGCTCCGGGTCGATGCTGAGAGGTAAACCACATCCACAGCTTCACCATGGTCTTCTGCTGCCGTGGTAGTTGTGATGTATCAGATTGTTGGTATTGCACACTGTACACACTGGTTAGTGGCTTCATCAGAGTGTTAAAGGTCATGAAGACCTGGTCAAGTCCAGGAATTTGACATTTGGTATTTCCAGGCCTGTGAAAGTTTTGGAAAATGATTTAATCACATGATGTTTAAGCAGAGGAATTATCATTTAGATATAATGACAGTTAAACGTGTTAGTTCCTGGTGTGATGTCTGAGTTTCAGGCTCCACAGGCACAAGAGAGATGGCTCCTCTCTCATCTGGGACATAAACTGAAACCTTTTAGATTTGAATAGTCGGTCAAACTCAACCACAGCTGTTTGCATTGTTTGTCATTGTGCTTGTGTTAATATTCAAGTTTCAGACTCGGGTTTCCATCCTTCTCTCTTCCTTTCAGCATGCCCGGGGCTGTGAGTGTTTCCGAGGCGCTGGTTCCCAGAGCGGCACCGCGACCGTGTCTCGACACCAGCGGAGCAAAGCCCAAGCTCAGCTGCCCCAAGGACAACTGGCACGGGTGGGTGGAGCAGACGCTCCGTCATGTTAACACACATCGCATTTTCAGTCTATGAAGAAAAATAAACGTTTAAAAGCCACTGATGTTAATGTTGAATGAAGACACTTCCATCCGAAGTAACAGGTTTAACATCCAGATGCTGGCTGTGATGCAGTCTTTGTTGTTTTTGCTCCTCATCATCTTCTCTCGCTCCTCCCTCAGCTGTATGAGGAAAACTTCCAGAGGAGCATCCAGAACCCAGCGGCGCCGGAGGTCCAAGTCCCCCATCCTCCACCCCCCGAAGTTCAGCTACTGCAGCACGGCCACGGCCTCTGCACTGTCGCCCTCTAGTGGCTGCCTGAAGCACCAGCGCCTGGCTGTGCCAGAGCCGGTGGAGCTTCGTCCTGCGGTCGACGGCAGATCCGCCTCCTCCGCAGCTCCCCCCCCCCAGAAAGAGCTCAGGTCTCCAGGCTCACCCGGCCACATCTCTGCCCTGGTTTTTGGATCGTGCGCCGGTTACGAGTCACGTGTTGGAGCCGTGGTTTCCTCGCCATCTTCACAAGAGATCCCCAGCCTCATCAATCCAGTTGTAGAGCAGGAGGGGGCAAACTGCGGAGACGTCCAGTCGAGCGAGGAGGAGAAAAGTGCCTGTGACGGAGCGGCGTCTGGAGCAGGAGCCTCTCTGAGATCCGGACCCGCTGAGGCCGCGGACTTCCGAGCCTTATCGGAGCTCCACTGCTCTCCAGGCGGCGCCCCCCCGCCCTGCTCCTGCGCCCAGAAGAAAAGCTCAGATTCACCAGAGCAGAGCCAGGGCGCTGCCAGCCAGTGCCGATGCCAGTCGCATCCTCAGGGCCTGCAGGGCGTGGAGGTGTATTCCTTCACCGGGCTCCGCAATGTCATCTCGGAGTGTGAGCGGAGCCTGCCGGGCCACGGCGACGCCCCCAGAACTGTCAGCACCAACAGTAACGCAGCGTCGTCGTCAGGCTCCTCCCCCCGCTCATGTTCGGAGCAGGCGCGCGGTTACGTCGATGACATCACAATAGATGATCTTTCTGGCTACATGGAGTATTATCTTTACATCCCCAAGAAGATGTCCCACATGGCGGAGATGATGTACACTTAGAGGAGTCACTAAAGATTATTATTATATCAAAAGAGTTAAGAGGATTTTTCTCTGTCAGAGGAATGTCGCTGCAGGAGAAAGTTTCACTCGTTGTTTTATTTCTGTTTCTCTGTTGTGCTACATCGATAATTACTTTCTGTTCTTTTTTTAATTTAATTCTTAATTAACATATGAAGTTGCCAAAGCTCTTGGTCGTGCTGAAGGAGAGAGCGGTAGAAGATTACCAACGTGTGACGACGAGTGTGATGATGTTTGTGGTGTTGTGACCTCAGGAGTCACGTGTCTGGATTTCATTTCCTTCAATAAAGACACAAAATGTTTTTGTTGGAAAAACCTGTGGTCGTCTCTTCAGTCGAGTGAAGCTGTGACTGTTTCCTGTTTACACAGGAGACGATGCAGGAAGTGACAAACTTAAGAACAAATGAAAAAGAGCAGATATTATCCCAACTGGTGGGAACTCCCAAACCAGTGAATTCAGCTGAAATCCAGAAACATCAAGGTGTTCATCATCATTTTGTTCTTTCAGGGACTTTTCTCTGTTTCTGAGGAAACTTGAACACGTTGACGTAGAAACACAATCATCCGACTTCCTTTGATGTTCGCAGACAGCAGCCACATCAAAGTGCAGCGTGAGCAGAGTCAGGTTGACAAAGAACAAAATGTCACCAGCAGCTGTTCTTCTGTTCACGTCCGAGCATCAGCATCAGAATCTACTCTCATATTAAAATACATTTGATAAAAAACTTTATTCTGAAGGGCTGGAGCTCAGTGAGAAACAAGACTCATTCATCAGGTGACTGACAGGTGATTGATCACATGACTGCTCAGGGAAGGAGCAGCCAATCAGAGACCCTCGTTCTGCCTCAGTAAACACAAAGATTCAAGATGATGTCACAGGTAAAAACACGTAGAAACGTTTCCTGGGAAAGTAAGTTAATTACATAAAATATGTTGTTATAGAATAAAATCTGAATTTACTAAATTAAATATACTAAATAAACTAAGACAAAGACATGAGAAGAAATAAATGATATATTAAAATGGACATTATTTTGAAAGTTCATCCCATTTGAAATCTTCAGGGCTGGAACAAACATCTAATATAGTTAGAATATAGATATACATAAATAAATATATATATATATATAAAGACAAAATGTCTGAAGTTAATTAATTTTTTGGGGATTTAATTCATCTTTTCAGTTCATAGTAATTTGATTGGCGGTTGTCTGCAGCTCTTTGCAGTGCAACAGTTCCACCTGCAGGGGGCGCCATGTCCTGATCGTCTCTCTACTGTGGCTGACCCACAGTGACTCATGAGGGTGTGACTCTGTTTCCTCAGCAGCTCGGGATGAGAAGCGTCCACCACCAAACTGCCCAGAGCCAATGAGGCTGCACCAGGGAACCAGAGGAGGAGCCACACAGAGGTTCTCACCACATGTGGGATTCCTCCATGTTCTCAGTTCACACTTTGTGTTGCTCACTCGTCTTATTCTGTCTTTATCTTCCTGCCTCAGATTGATCTCTGCAAGAGAAGAAGTAAAGGGTTTAAATGATGTTTGAATTTGTGTGTAAAAAAAAAAACCGTGCTGGTGAGCGACATGACTTCACAACACAAGGTTCACCTTTAAATGTGTGAGGCCTAAAGTCAGATACAGGTCAATATAAATATACATTAGATAATTTAAACTGTATATCACACTTCAATGTCACTTTCTTCTGGAAATGAAGTATCACAGCTCCTCATTTCTAAATCTACAGGGCGTGATTCACACTGGGTCACGAGTCTGGATCAACATCGTGAAGCCTCCAGAGATAAATCCTCGTTTACACCATGTTTCAAGAATGTTGAAGGTTCCTGCCTTTAGCAAAGTCTTCAACCTTCATCATAACTCATCATCAACTTCATCATTGGATTATTCAGGAGCTAAAGAGCCTGATGTTTCCCACTGGAGCTGGAGGAGACCAAACCCTGAGCTAAAGGACTTCCTCTTTCACACCTTGTTTGTTCCAGATCTTCAGACCTCAACACCAGGTGTGAAAGGTTCCTCAGGCCACGTTCCAGATCCTAATACAATGTGAGACCAACATGAACCAGATCCAATGGAACTATGGAACAAACACATGAAGCTGCTTCAGACTCTCAGGAGAGAAACGATCTTTACAGATTATAAAAATAGTTGACAAATTATTCCAACAATCATTGTCATTGATTTATTTTATGATGTAAAATCGTCCACATATCTGCTTCTACACTGTGAAGAAGAACGAGAGTGAGACGATGGAGGGAATCCAGCGAATTCACCAGAACCTCACCGATGAGAAAAGGTCTGAAGTTAAGTCAGAGACGAGAAATAAAACTGGCAGGAAACCACAGAGTGAGTCTGAGGTGAAGCTGAAGCAGCTCACTGGTTTACTCAGTAAACCAGGGAGTACTTAAAGTTTACTGCTTACTCAGTGAACTTTACTGGAACAGGCTCTGGAACACTACTGAACACTGGGTATTACCCATGATCCTCTGCTTCCTGAACCTGAAGAGCTGCAGCTGTAACAAATCTTCATGTTTCACAGTTTCCTGCTGAATCTTGGAGATAAACTCTGGTTGTTAATAACTTCAGAGTGTTTGTAACTGATCTCAGTTCAGCTCCACTCTTCAGCTGCAGCTGGTTGTGTCTGTGACTCTCAGTCAGTTGTTCTCTCAGGAGATGGAACCCACTCAGCAGAGTCACAGAGAACAGACGCTCAGGGAGAGAAGGAGGAAACTTTCTCTTGTTCACACTCACACATCAGACTCACTTTCACCAAGCTGCTGCTTTCAGCTGGAAAAGTTGCAAAGTGTTGATTTATGAACTTTTGTTTGAGGTGGTTGAGCGGACGTGTCATGTACGAAGGTTTGAGTCCTGCAGGTTGGGCTCTGACTCTTTGCTGCTCGTCTTCTTCTCTGTTCTATCAATAAAAAATGATTCGTTCAATTTGAGTTTAACTTCATCATCTCACTGTAAAGCAAAGATCTGGGAACGTGTTTCCATCTGAGATCTTCAGGAAGTTTCTGTTTTATGATTCTTTTAATGATCAGAGTTCAAGTTAATCTTTCACCTGCACTCGGGACATTTATATCTCTCAGTTCCTGACGCAGTGAAAGTCTGAATCCACCTCGATGTCGGGTGTCGTCCGATCAAACTTCACTTTGAGGGAACAACGTGTTCCAGAGCTGCGGTTACGTAAACAAGTGTTCGGGTCGTTCTGCCGATCTCGTGTGTAAACAATGAGGTCACAACGTACACAATGTACACAATACACTGGACCAACACCAGGTGAAGAGAGAGAGAGAGAGAGAGAGAGAGAGAGAGAGAGAGAGAGATAGATAGAGAGTGAGAGTGAGAGAGAGAGGGGTTGTTTCAATGAAGAACAAAGGGATCAAAGGAGAAAGCGAGAGATGGAGAGGGAGTGATCACACACACTCACACTGGATGAGAGGTCATGTGAGGACCAGTCAGTTCACTTGCAATAATAAATATTAAAAACAACATAATTGAATGTTTCTAGCTGTTTGCTGCATTAGTTATAATGACCTGAGCTTAGCATGTTAGCATGTTAGCATGTTAGCATGCTAACATGCTAACATCTACTCAACCACACTAAACACAACGTCCAGTGTCTGAACACATTTTAACTTTGGCCTGCAGATGGCGTTGGATGGAGAGTGATGGGATCCGGGGTTCGTCCTGAGGGGACCATGAATACAACAACAAGTATTGTGTTGAACCAGGATGCAGATCTTGTGGCACAGTCAGGTTGAGGTGTTTTAGTCTGGTGGCGGAACTCTAAACTAAATGAGACCTCTGAGGGACCTGGACTCCATCGCCCCCCCGTGCTCGACCTCTGACCTCTGTGCCTGGTTCAC